>NW_020290764.1:304700-411666 GCF_003184695.1 Aspergillus brunneoviolaceus CBS 621.78 | reverse complement strand
GGATGTGCACCGGAGCAATCAGCTGAGGAGGAGGGGTTTTTAGGGGGGAAGAAAAAGTGGTAAGCCGTGAATGAAAAGGTAAATTACTTTATCGTGACAGATAGACACTAAGGTGTATCTTTTTCTCCCCTCCAGACAAGGGATTTGGAGACGGGCAAGGGAGGACAAGAGGGTGGGGGAGGATAAGACAAGAAGGATAAGCGAGGATCAATCACGAGAAGATAACCAGAGATCAGGAGGGTGAGTATCTCTTGTCTGGTTTTTGATCACAAAGAAAGATCAATCGTCTCAATAAAATAGGGGGAGGGGACAAGAGAGAAGAAAACCAAAAGGGAGGATGAGAGATGGAAGAGGGAGAGGCAGAGGCAACTTTAGATGGGCGGGCTAGAGGGAGAGAGAGAGAGAGATACCTACGTACGTACTAATATAAATTATTATCATATAATATTCTCTGGCTGTTATCATCTTCTGCCTTCCCTTTGGTCAGGGAGCCGCTGCATCGGGCGTGGTCGAGGTACGTAGTACATGCATATAGTACGTACCGTACGGTATGACTCCAGTGGATACCGGATCACTAGTAACACCTAACTCACTCGGTACTAACTTATCACTAGCTCACTCTGTTTAGCTGATTTGCTTGTCTTCTTTCAAGGATAAACTACTCCATTAGGAGAAAAAGAATCGGTTGTTTCTTTCTCTTTGATACGCTACTCTCTCCCTCAACCGACTTTTGGACCACCCTTCTGGCACGCATCTTGAAAGACAATGATGACCCAGTGGCGACTTTGGTCTTGGGAGGGCAATTCATTATCTTGATGATTGTTACAGGTTACAGACTTCGAGTAGCTTTTCGCCCTTTCTCATTTTCCTCCTCTCTCTCGCGCGCGCTCTCTCTCTCTCTCTCTCTCTCTCTCTCTCTCTACCAGGAGAACAGAGTTCATATCATTCATACATAATGGCTCATGATAGCTATCCAGCCCATAGGAATCAAGGCTACTAGATTGTAGGTGGTGAACACATGTTTGGACTCGAATTTCCATACCTCGAATGGCTGGTAGCCTTCTCCGGAAACTCTATCTAGCGGGGGAGGGACGGCCGAATATTCAAGTTGATCCGAACGTGATAAAAGAGATACCACAGATTGGCGAGAGATTTCCACTGGTGCCTCTGGGCGTACCATCGGATGAGGAAAGTTTCTCCTTCAGTGACTTCATGGCTGAGGCATTGTTGGTTTCAGCATCGACAAACACAATTCCATACTCCAGTGACAGACTATGGCGTACGTCGTAGAAGCCAGAAACTATCTCCTTTAACCATATCGCTATCCATTCTTTGCAACTGGGGCTGGCTTCCTGGGTTAAGGAAGAAATAAAAAGTGGAGCATCTTCCCGACGGTGTCCATGAGAAGCGGGTTTCCCGATCGCCCGACCCTTGAACTTGACCTTGAACTTGGCTGGTGCAGTACTCCGTACAGAGAAGACTCTTAATATGCAAGCGTAACGATCGTGATTCGCAGCGAATAACGATGAAGAAGGGCAATGGAAGCGCCGACGCACACACCATGTTGATCCTTTTACTCCGTCTCTTGTGAAGCGACTAATGTAAGTCAGTGTAGATGGTCCGATTCCTTTTTTTTCTCTCCTTCCACATATAGTCGTTCGCTTCTTCCATTCAAAAATGAGGGCGGAGAGGAAGAAGGGGGGTTGGCTCTAGTATGCTGCAGGTTCGGGGGTATGTAAAACCATACCAGTTCTAAGTTGAGTATAATTTTGGAAATGAAAATGCAACTGGCGCACCAGCGGGACGAGCAACTGGACCGTCGGTGTCCAAACATCCCGTGATTGGTAGCGAGCCCCCAACTGTGCAGCTGATAGCGCCCTGGCGGACTTCCGAGTATAACGCTCTCGGGCGAATCAGCCTTTGCCCTCCAGCCACCGTGCATGACGCTTTACTCGACCCAGCGCTAGAGTATCAATCCCTGCTAGGTCACTTGCAAGAGGATCCATGATCACAGGCAGGCAGTCTGACACTAGTTACTCGTAAGAAGACCCGGCATATGGATGGAGATTGGCAATCTGGGAGAGGGCCAAAATAACATCATGGCATTCCCAATGCAGTTAATTGAACGGACGCTTGAGAAGTTGAGGCGCTCTAGTGACTGTCAGTGGAACTAGGATCTTACCTCAGGTACGTAGGTGTAGGTATGTACCAGAAATGACCATACACACTACCTACGTTAGCGGCATCGAGGTTATGATCACTTGGGATTGGCTTCTCGATCATCTGTATGGGTGGGAAGATTGATTTGAACACCTCTCAATAATTGTGTGGAAATCTCTTGCCGGCCGCATATATGGGCCAATTACTGCATCTCGTCTCATGCATTCATGCATCGGTTCTTTAGCTGAAACTCGGAAGGAGGCTTCGCTTATTCCGAGGAGCATAAGGTAACTTAATGGTTGTACGAGATTCTCTCTTAAAATTATGTTTATTTCCCCTCCCTCCTCCATTTCCGCCCTCTGTGTGTGTGTGTGTGTCAGCAGGAGAATCACGAAATCCCACTCTGTTATCTCGCACTGACGGGTTGACATTCTTCGGAGGCTCAAGTGGAACCCTAGGCTCATCATGAGGGTTTCTCATCTCTAAGCATCAAGTGACTGCAGCACGGCTTCGTAAAAATGATCGGGTCACCCGTCATGCCCCCTTTGGTTTCCGAAGTTCACAATCTAATCTAATACATTCCCTGTCAATCATCAACAACCGTAACTTTCCATCCATTGCACGGAGGATCAACAGGTGCGCCGTGCACACAACGGCCTGTTCGACAATCCGATGATGTGCTTGCTTTGCTGTGTGGTTATCTCGATGACCAAACCTTAAAAAAGCCCATCGGCAACTCATTTCATTGCACAATGACTCGGTTGTTATGGATCGCAAGTCGCATTTCCCGCTGTCACACCGCTTTCTTGTTGACGCTATCCCCAAACATCACACCACATTCTTCTTCTTTTTTTTTCTTACTTCTGGCTCCAGTGTTTCCACTTTCTCGGTCTCAGTGTCAATAATAACATCATTTGGTCCATAATTCCTACGCCCGTCCCCCTCCCCCCACCATCCAATGGTTGTGTCATCGTCATTATTGGCATTGTCAGTTGCCCTCATTCCATGGCCCACGTTCTCGGCGACCATCCATATGCTCGATCGCAACGAGGGGTATTCTAGTGTCGAATCTTAGATATTCAATGACGTCCATGGAGGGGGAGGGAGCACTGCTTGGATGGTCCGTGACCGCTCCGTCTTTCTCTCCTAAGGCTTCTCTTCCTGCCTCACTCATCCCACGCGTACGTCGGCCATGGAAGGGGATCGAGGCTGGCTGTACGGTACCCATATCGCAAATGCCGGTCGCCCAGTCTTCACGATGATAATGACGATGAAGTGGGCACGGCACCGCCTATCTGGAATCTCTTTCCCAATTGCACGTCCTCGGGAGACTAACAGGCGCATTGGAGGATTCTCTTTTGATGCCTTGCCTTCAAGCCTCTCCAAGGCGTTTGTTTAGAGCCGGTATCCTTCCGGAGGAGTGCGCTTCGTGATTTGCTCGCCCTTACCATTTGGTCCTATGGATAACTACAGTACACGGGCACGTCTACACCGTTACGAAGGCAGACACAAGGCAACAATCATTCGCCCATCGGTATCCCTGGGAGTCATCGGGATGTTTCGTTATTTGTTTTTGTCTTCGGTCCAACGTCATGACCAAGTTCGTGAGAGTACCTGGTGAAACCAGAATAAAAGTGATGTTCCTTAGTCGAATGGAATCGGTAAGAGAAGATCCGGCCCTGTTCCATGTGTTGTGTAGCCTGCTAGGAGTACCGTGGGAGAAACACAAGTTGTACACAAACACACGCACACACACACAATTGGCAGAAAGGGTGTTTTATTTTTTGTTTTGATGTTATGCGAGGAGGTCCGGCCCAGCCCTCTATGCCTTGTTTGCAACAATCCCTGCTTTAAGCCTGTCTCACTACATTTGCGGAGAGGAGAGGGTTTTCGACCTCTTGGCGATGGACAATGGACGATGGTTTGGCAATGGGAAATTCCCGCCCACTCACATACACACTCTCCCTCTCCCGATAGAGGAATGTTGGAAACATGTCCGAAACAGACATACAAAATACTTGTATAGCGGCTTGGAATGGGAGCCCCGGAGCCCGCCCCGATGTTGGTCCCATCGTGCCAATCACCATTGAATCAGGACAGGGCGCACATGACCATTATGACATCTTCATGTCTGGGTTTGTCAACAGAAAGAACGCTTCATTCCTTTGAACAATAACAAAAGGCGCTAAAATCCCTGGCGACCAGAGTCCTGGGATGACTGGTAGATGGATACCTGCTAAGTACGTATCTACAGGTTCAGGGCTGTACTTAGTTCTTTGAAGGCAGAAAACAGAGAAGAAAAAAAGCCGGACCCGGTTGTGGGAGACCGAAAGGTGGAGAACATTTGGCCCTTTCCAGTTTGGAGGATCTGACGACTCGAATGGCGGGTTCTCCACTTGGTTGTAGTCAACCGCTCAAATCATCCCGCCATCAATGATCAGCATTCGCTCGACGAGGCGCAATTCTGGTGCCAATCAGAGTTGACCGTGCATCCCGTTTGCTAGTAGATTTTTTTTTTCTCTTTGCTCCTTCCCCCCATCAGCAACTGACAAACTGCACGGAGCGACAATGCCAAGGAGAAGTCAATGGTCATAGGTTGCAAAACGAGAGACTTTAACGCAGCACATACGTATAGTACACACTCGCGGACCTTGCGAAGAGAAAGAGGAACTGGAAGAAGGGGAATCACCGAGGCTTGATCTGCATGGACTAGGCAGAATGTGGACTGAACCTGGGCGCAACACTGAACCAAGTTGACTCACAGACTCACTCATAGAGAGGATTAAGGCTCACTCTTGACGCATCCCGCCGCTTTAGGAAAGCAGCCTAGGAGCGCAGGGACGGACGGCATCATAATGGCTTTGACTTCTATACTTCCCGTCGTCATCCTGTCGCTGTGAAGGTTTTGACATACTGTACGGTACTCTTCTGTGCACTGGCTGACTCCGTCCGTTATCAGACCAGAAAGAGAGCTCGATAAGCGGCTATCGCGCTGGCGGGAGAAATACACATCACAAGCGTCGCTGCGACTCTTCCCTGGTTTAAGGAGGGCGGAAATCTTGTTTGAGGGAAACTTCCTGCAAGCTATTCAAGTAGCTTCAGCTGCACAGGGACAAGGGAAACGGAGCGAAGAGAAGCAACCAGAAGGTTGAAAAAGCAAGTTGCTTGGAACAACCGGTGATGGTATGATGCGACTGCAGGCAGATTGGTATCATTCGTTTTTGCCAGCACGCGAAGGTAGCACCCGATAGCCCCCCCCCCCCCCCCAAAGCAATGATCAATAATAGCCTTTTCATACCGTGGCTGAACCTGTACAGCCCAGGAAGGGAGTTTTAGCCTGCAGTGCAGCACCCATTGATCAGGGATCTCATTCGTTGTTCGGTCATCATCCTGCCACTGATATCGCGCACCAATGACCGGTGCCAGAGGGAAAGGTTCGAACTATCGCCATATCACTAGTTTGCATTTGCTGACCATTCTAACCGGTAGACACCTCCGAGGAGCCATCGATCGCATTCCGAATCATTTGCTATTTTGGGGCAGGAATTTCCCGTAATCTGTTACCCCGCATTTCTTGACCGTGCCGGGATATTGTGATCGATATCATACAGACATACAGTAACGCCATGCGGTTCAGCTCAGACCCTGCTGCACCTTTCCCTGTCGCACTGATATTGAAATGCCGACCGATGGCAACATTGAGATCTGGGCGGCTATTGGAAGGGATTGACGGGACCGTATCCGGGGGGAGGGGGGTGGCAGTACCGCTAGGCTGAGCTGAGTGTACAGCCAGTCAACCTATGAATAAAGCACGGGTCGATCGCTATGCAGCTGAGACCCACGAACCCTTTCTCTCTTCTCAGCTCAACCGAAGTCAACTCAGCTCAGCCGATGCGTGTGCCACACCTCTTCATAGAGTACTGTACCGTACCTGCTACATGGAGGAGGGTGGGATCGACTTACATCTGATCAGGGGCAACCATCTCAAGGTATTGACCTGTAAGAAGCCGTTGGGACATGTACAGGGTGCAATCACCCGAGTCATGCCTACAGCCTTCCGCGTGTTCCTCAGACATGTGCGTGCGCAATACGGGGGAGAGGGAGGGGGGAAGGGGGCCGTACGGGAAACACATTCCTTTCACTGCTCCCCGGATTTCACAATTCCCATGGTTGCACCCCCCGGTCGGATGATCATGGGCCACCCAGGCAGTGATTTACAAGCTTCCCTCGTCTGCACCGTCGATCTATCGGTGACACAGACCCATCGGATTACAAATGATGAGGAAGGGATGTGCAAGTTGAGTTTTTTTGATAACCTTCAAGCCTTCATGGAGGGACAAGCGATGCGACAGCATCAAGGAAGAGAGGGCATAGATGCACAATTCGGTGGAGGGAAATGGATTTGTGACGCTGCAAAAGCAAAGTGATAGACCAGATGTTTGTTTGTCACCTTAGCTGCAGCCCCTATTAGTTTCAGCTTCGCCAAGGATTGAACTTGCGAGGGCACTCAAGTGCATATTGCAGCATCATGGTCAGATAGTACAGGAGTAGGAGGAGGAGGAGGAGGAGGAGTTAGGGATTCGTGTTCTGTACGAAGGAAGCTGTGGCACCTTGGACCTTTATTTCAGTACCATTAGCTACATCTTAGAGCATGTGCATAGTTGATAACCGACCATAAAGCCTTATCGCTGTTGTTGACCTTCCATTCCACTTTATGCAACGGGCTAGACTCGGGACCCATGGTTCGGTGCCGATTCGGGCGAGGGAAAGTGAGTACGGAGTACAGTAAGAACGTAGTGCGTGGTGTACTCAAGCCACATTCCTCCTAGGCTAGGAGGTCTGTGGCGCATTAGTTCCGGAAAAGGGGCGGTGCTGGCATGGATCGGAGGCCACTGACGTCGGCTCCCTAGTAGTGCGTCACTCCCGAGTCCCTGATTACCCCCTCTCGCCCGGGAAATTAACCAATGCCATCTCCTCCGTTCAACCCTCCATCATTTCTCCTCAACATGCATTATCGTCAACCATGAATGGAGCAGAAAAGTCTGCAGCGACCGAGATCTATGATCCCAGCGCCATCCCCGATTACGACCACGACTTCATCAATTCCGATGATCTGCGACAGTTCGAGAACGCCCTGACCGACCAGGGGGCCTCACCATTGGTGGCCCTCAACGACTGGCGTCCGATCTACCAACGAGTCAAGAAGGGCCGCAGCAGCCGTCGCAAAGGGCCGCCGCGACGCACCAAGGATGAAACGAGGGAAGGGGTGCTCTACACATTTCTTAAGTGGCCATTCCTGCTGATTGTCTTTGGCTGGATCACCGCCCTGGCCATCGCGTACGCCTTCACGCGCATCTACATCGTTCTGTACGAGCACTGGATCTCGTGGCGGGGCACGCGGCAACGACTCCGGAGGCAGCTCCATGCGCAGACCAACTACCGCGACTGGCTGAAGGCAGCCCAAGCGCTCGACAACTACCTCGGCAATCAGCGGTGGAAGGAGATCGACGAATATGCATACTACGACCATCTCACCATCAGTAACCTAGTGAAGCAGTTGCGCAAGGCGAGGAGAGAGGCGGAGCGCGAGATGCACGACAAGGCGGGTGGCGGAGCCGGGGAAACGCCGGCGGCGGAGGAGCTGTGCACGCTGCTGGAAGCGTGCGTCAAGAACAACTTCGCCGGGGTGGAGAATCCCCGCCTCTATAGCGAGGCGTACTCGGGGACGAAGAACCTGGTACAGACGTACATGGACGAGCTGCATGCGTGTATACAGGTGGTGTCGGAGTCCAAGATGATCAGCACCGAAGAGAAGATCCGCCATTTCAAGCATCTGGACACCAATTTTGGACGGACCGCGCTGTGTCTGTCTGGCGGCGCTACCTTCGCCTATTACCACTTTGGGATTGTGCGCGCGCTTCTGGATAACGAGATCCTGCCGGAGATCATCACGGGAACATCGGGAGGGGCGCTGGTGGCTGCTTTGGTTGCTACCCGGACCGACGAGGAACTGAAACAGCTGCTGGTACCTGCGCTGGCGCACCGGATCAAGGCCTGTCACGAGAGTTTCCCGCGATGGTTCATGCGTTGGTGGAGGACAGGGGCTCGGTTTGACACTCTGGAGTGGGCCCGTCAGTGTAGCTGGTTCTGTAGGGGCTCGATGACTTTCCGGGAGGCCTATGAACGGACGGGCCGTATACTGAACGTTTCGTGCGTTCCATCGGACCCTCACTCGCCAACTATCTTGGCCAATTATCTCACCTCGCCGGACTGTGTTATCTGGAGCGCTGTTCTGGCGTCCGCGGCCGTCCCCGGCATCCTGAACCCGGTGGTACTAATGACCAAGAAACGCGACGGCACACTTGCGCCTTATTCATTTGGACACAAATGGAAAGATGGCAGCTTGCGGACTGACATCCCCATCAAAGCATTGAATCTACATTTCAACGTCAACTTCACCATTGTTTCGCAGGTGAGACTAGGCTTTCCCCACGACTCAAAGACCGAGGCACTAACGCACTGGACTCTACGCAGGTCAATCCCCATATCAACCTCTTCTTCTTCAGCTCTCGAGGGTCAGTCGGCCGACCGGTCACCCACCGCAAAGGCCGAGGCTGGCGTGGGGGGTTCTTAGGTTCCGCGATTGAACAATACATCAAGCTGGACATGAATAAATGGCTGCGCGTCCTGCGACATCTCGAGCTCCTCCCGCGGCCACTGGGCCAGGACTGGAGCGAGATCTGGCTCCAGAAGTTCAGCGGCACCGTCACCATCTGGCCCAAGACCATCCCCTCAGATTTCTGGCACATCCTCTCCGACCCGGACCCCGAGCGTCTAGCGCGCATGCTGCGGGTCGGCCAGCAGAGCGCCTTTCCCAAGATCCAATTCATCAAGAACCGACTGAAGATCGAGATCGCCGTCGTCAAGGGGCTACAGCAGTTCACGCAGGCCGGTGGTCGAGGCGTCTCGCCGGCGCCGTCGCGCTGGCGGCAGAACGGTGGCAGCAGCAGCCCAATGGATCCCTTATCTCGGCGGTTGGACCACACCCTCCCCGAACGACAGACAGAGGAGACGCAGTACCTAGTGGATACGTCGCACTCGGACCTCTCATCCGCGGAGGAATCCTCCTCGCACGCTCCGTCCCGGCTGCGGCTGCGGGTCCCGGAGCCCCGACGGGGTAGTTCGGGGAGCAACATCTTCGAAGAGATGCGACGCCAATCGGCCGTGTTCTTCGACGATGTGGATATGTATGGTGAGGAGGATGCACTCCGAGGAAGATAGATTTTGCTGCACGCGTTGCTTGTGCTTCCTTCCCCCGCTAACTTACAGATGTTGATTTTTGGTGCCCCTCGTCTTATTTAGCCTTGCTTATCATGTGGTGGAGATTTTGGTTATCAAGCCCATTTCCCTTTTGCTCTGTCCCTCTCCCTGTCCCTGTCCCTATCCATCCCCCCCTGGTCCTTGGATTCGTGTTCACCATATAATTATATGGCGCATTTCATTTAGCTCAAAGACCCTAGAAATCCTGTATAATACATTTCACCCCCGAAATACATCGCCCTTGTAAAAACATACCCCAAACCAAAAATTACCTCGATACTCAAAACGGACCCAAGTACCCAGTACCTACCTACCGCCACGTACCGATGCCCTGTCTGCCCCTTCCAAGGGCGATCGTCTCCTCCAAATCCAGCTGAAGCTGTCCTGTCATACATATCCAATAATCAATTTCCATCCAATAGCCAAAATACATACCCATATTTCTCAGTGCATAATGCATCAAGCCGCATGCATACAGTCAATCAATCAATCCCCGTTCAAGTTTCCTGGGTAGTAAGTATGAGTTGTGCATGAGGTATGAGGCACTCGTAGATCAGATCGATCCCCAACCCCCCGCCTAACTACAAATATGAGTACCGGTACGTCAATGATTTGCCCGCATCGAATCCGTAGCCAAAGTATACGTATACACGTCCGACAACTCATGGGCTGTAACCCAATTGCAGACAACCGTGCCCACCCGAAGATCCTCCCTCGTCCGTGCCTTGGGGGAAACGGGGGGGGGGGGGCAATATTGCGGGGTAAATTTACGTATAATAGCTACAGTAGATATAAAGATTCGTGATATTTGAAGTTTGCCATCATATCCCTGCCCACCATGCAGAATAACGCCTTGTTTGGATAAAGTAAAAGTAAATTTACGGTTACTGGGCAAGGAAAGGATCAATGACGTCTGACGAGGCCGATCGAAACTCCATCCGGAGGGGGTTTGGGGGAGAGGGAGGGGGAAGTTATACCGAGCCCTCCCCCCTCCCTCTCGGGGGTGGCGATATCCTCATCCTAGCCTGGATTAGATGGATTTCTGAACTTTCCCCATTATCGGGTTCTGGCTTGTGAGGGCGGTTGGCTACGGAGGATGTGTGTCAAGTTATTTGATATCTTCTGATTTACGTTGTTGAATGCGGATTGGGTTGGCAATATAGTTTTTTTTTTTTTTTGGGTGGGCTGGAAGTTGCCCAAGTGTAGTTAGTCATTTGCATAACTTGGAGATGGATGGGGTATACTATGTACATGTGCTGTAGCAGATGGCCTCGCTATGCGGCTTGAACTTTGCAGCCTGCTTCATATTGACTCGATCCAGTCAAGCGGTCTCCTCTCGAGACATTGATATGACATCTATCTTCTACGGAGAATCATGGCCTCAACAACGTGATGGCGTAGTGTAACTCTGGGCAACTCGACCGAGATTCACGACAGGCGACGTTATCCGATTGAGATAATCAGAACCTTATCCTCGACTACCCTGTTTGACAGTTGTCGGGTGGGGAGATAGAAAATCATCTATAAGATCGCCCAGAGGTGCAGGCCAAGCAGAGCGTAGGGTCCTCCCTTCCATCATATCAGAAAGCCTTACGTGCTCTAAGTTGTGGTTTATATTAGATATGACTTCATGGATTTCCGCAGACAAGATGCATGGAGCCCCTCTTTCCGACCCGTCATCCTAAATGACCAACCATTGGGCAGTGACTTGCTGCGCAGATCGGATATCGCCGCCAAGAGCGTAAATGCTCTGCAATGCCACCGCGGCTTCCCGCGAAAAGTCCTCCACAAATGGCGCAGGTTCATCGACTCCCGCGCTAGCATCGGTCATGACAACATCGCTGCCGTCTATCAACCCCGTGCTCTGTCGCGAAGCAGGTTTAGACTGCGCTTGGATCTGCGTGCCTATATCGAGCACGCGCTGGTACCCTTCGGCTGCCAGATGCGCGAGCCCCAGCGTGTGCCAGACGCGGGCAAAATTGAATTCCATCTCCTGGCGTTCGGATAAGAATGTTCCCGGACGTTCGCGGACCCGTCGGTACTCCTGCATAAACGATAGTCCCTGCATGATGAGGTAGTGCCGGTTCTCGGATTGCCGTTTCAAGGACTGGTGGATGTAGCAGAGGGCAATTGACAGCAGGACCACGGGATTCTGGTCATCCAGCGCGTAGGCGCGGAAGAAATAGTTCAGAGCCGGATAGAAACTGTTACCCGAGTACAAGATATGCCCGTACAATACTATCAAAGCAATATCCATTTCCTCGGCGTTGATGGCCTCGCCCGTGACCTCGTCGCGGGTCGACAAGGACGCGCGCTCCTGGTAGATCGACTCTCGCGGCCTGTTCGGTCGGGCTCCCGCGATGTTCTCGGGTAGGGTGAAGTCCATCGCCTTGATTTGACGCAGCATGAACTTCATATTTGGAGAGGAATGGAAGAGGGACCGCTGGGGGTCGCCGATGAGACGGCTTAGCATGGCAAACAGGCGATAGGTGTCTGTCACGAACTGATATTCTTTGATGAACCAACGCGCCTCGTTTGTGAGGGTTTCTTCATCCTGCATGCGAAGAGCGCAGGCTAAAGGCTTGGTTAGTGTTGAGTCGAGAATGGGTCACGGACATACTCACTAAACCAACAGACATGGATCATGCGGGTACAGGGCTTCGAATGGTACCAAACGCTCGCATCTGCAGCGGCTGCAAGCGTATCATAAGCTTCATCAGACTCACCTTGTGCCGCCACATAGAGGGCATACTGAAGAAACAGATCAAGCCACTCCTCAAAGCTGATTCCATGGTAATCAGTGGGGATAGTACCCTGCAGTGGCTCTTCCGTGATGTTTCCTAGGGACAGGTCAATTTGACAGCACGGAAATTAGGTGGGGCGGGTTCGTACCTAGCGATTCATGAAGACGACCTGCCATCTCTTCCATTTCCTCGATGAGGGTGCGGCCCTTGCCCTTCTTCCTCTGTGCCTCTCGCGAATACCCCAAGAAGGTCATGTGGCGTTGAAGCGGATAGAAGATTCGATTGGAGCGAAACTCGCGCAAGAGCGCATCGGCAATGTCTAGCCAATCTTCCATGGCTTCGCCATTCCCACCTTTCACTGCTTCATGCAAGTGGAGCAGCTTGCCGTAGAGGAAGTGCACGTTACTTCTTCTCTGCCCTTCATCGGGCTCGGCCTGCTTTCGGCTCACAACTGGTGCGGCCGGAGTGGTGAGAACGGCGGCCGGTGGCATTTCAGGAGAGGGAGACTCTGGCACGACTGGGGCAGCACCCGACTCCGCTAGGCGAAACTCCATCGCTAGCTGCTCCAGTCTTGTGTCTTTCCGTCGTCTATTGCTCCGAGTTTCCTGTCTCCCGAGAAGAACTGCTTCGTTGACAAATTTTAAAGCCTGTTCGTTCATTCCAATCTCTTCATACAGTCGTGCAAGCTGGACTCTTGAGTCGATGTGTTGTGCATCATATTCTGCCACTGTGAGATAGCAGTTTTCTGCATCTTCAAGTTTGCCCAGTAGCCGGTAGCAATCACCGACCGCCATGAAGAAGCTGGCATCTGCATACTCATTTGTCTGTTGCAGCGGTGTGTAGAATCTCAGCGCTTCTTGGAGCAACCCAACTTCCTTGAGAGCATCGGCAACCTCGCGGAACAAATCACCATAGTCGTATAGTCGAGCGTCCTCCGAGGTGTCTTCTGGGTCCAGCCATTCGAAGTGTTGTAACGCCTCATCTTTGTGGTCATATCCCATTTTGAGTCGGAAAAGACCGAGCTTTATCCGGAGTTCCAGCGGTAACCCCAATCCATACGAATCGCGATGCCATCGTCGCGGGATATATCCATCCGTCTTAATTCGTCGAGGAGAATCATCCGCATCCCATTCACGGTCGTCATCGTGGAAATCTTTCCACATCGTATCATGATTCCGGCCCAGCAGCCATCTGGAGAGGGTCTTGGTGGCCTTCAGTCCATCGAATGGACGGCCTACAATGCTGTGTAATTCAGCATAAATGTTCACGTCCGACCAGGAGAAATCGGGCACATCCTGTGGCTCGTAAGTCAGGATATAGTCAACACTTCTCGACCATATTTCCACCGCCTTATGGACCTCCTGGGTGTCAATCAACGTCTCTGCGAGGTGTCGTAGTGCTCTCGCGTCGTTTGGCCGCTCTCGCAAAATACGTTCGTATTCGGTCGTAGCTTTTCCGTTGTGGTTGAGCTCCCTGTAGATGGCAGCTCGCTGAAATCTGATATTGTAATTCTGTGGCTGGATATCGAGCACTCGACTATAGCAATAGACAACATCATTGAGGGCGCTTGTGCGATCCTCCCCGCTGCGCTCCAGGATCATTCTGGCTACTTTGATCCATACACCCGGATCCTTCGGTCGCGTGTGTGCACCGTTGAACAACGCCGTCAGAGCTTTGTCGGGCTCCCCTTGAGCCAAGAAGATTTCGGAGAGAAGCGAATGCGCGGCAAACATTTCCGGGTTGATCTGAATGGCTTGCTTCACCTTGACAATGGCGCGGTCATAGTCACCATCAATGAAGGCCGAGGTGGCCTCGGAGTGCAGAATCTTGAATTCCGGGCTCGGTTCCAATGGCTTGCGAGGGCCTCGTTTGACTCCTTTCATGCCTCGGGCACCATAGCGGCCACTGAAGGGGCCTCCTTTGCGGCGACGACGGTGCGAGAGCGAATCGTTGTCATCTCCTTCTTCTGGTGGGGCTTCATATTCTTCCTCATCACTGCTGTCTGTCAGTATCGGCTTCAGAGAGGGATCCAGTATTGCTTACGTCTCTTCCTCTGAGGATAAGGAGTAAAGAGAGTCCTCAGAGGCATCCACTTCGGGATCATTTCCTACGTCCTCGTTGTCGATTTGATCGTCTACTGGTTGTGTGGCACCGGCGGTAAACAAGCCTCTGTATAGACGAGGATCCAGTAAGTGGTCGATAGAGGACTCAGCCTGGGCTGGGGGCTGGTCGCCTTGCCATGGGTAGTGCATTGTCTGGCTGACAGCCGGATAGGCGTACTCTTCGGGAGAATTCCCGTGCTCCGGGTAGGTAGAGTCGGGATAATCCATGGTATTGGACGACTGATTTACTGCTTGATAAGGTTTGTGCAGAGTGCTCTCAATGTGTGGCTTTGAGCCTTGCGGGGACAACAAGTCATGCAGGATTGACGGTCTGGATCCTCGGAAGTGGTTCTGCGGCCGGACAGGGATCGTCAGCTGGCTGCACCCCCGCGACACGATAATAATAGTCTAGACTAGAAGCGGTCGCAGTGGCGTGGTCTCAAGGATCATGCAGCGGAGTTCAGACTATGGAACCAAGGGTGAACCATTATTGGGTGGGTGACATGGAGATGCGGCGCGCTTGGGGAGGGGGAACAAAAAAGCCGGTCAAAGAAGACAAGCACTTTGAAAATTGGAAGGGATTTGGGGAGGAGAGAGGGGGTATATGGATTGTGGATGGTCAGATAGCGTTGCAAAGGGTGTGCCTAATCCATGTTTAGAAAGATTCGAGGAATTGCAAGGGTGCCAGGATCAAAGAAAAAGGAATGATTTTTTTTTGTTTATCATGTTTCCGATAATCATAAGGATAGTGATAAGGTAAGAACAAGAACGATAACAATGAAGGGAAGAAAGGCAACCGACCCTACAGGCAATAATAAGAATAACAACTTAACAGGAGGACATGGCACTAAGCGGCCAGACCAGTCGGTTTAGTTTCAGGAAGACAGGAGGCACGGATACTGGCGGGAGGTTTCAGGTTTCAGGGCAGTTAGCTTGTTCGCAGGGACTCGGATACGATATAGGTTGATATAGTAGCAAGAATAGTACTATGCTTCTGGATCAAAAGTGATGCTGGTTGGTTAAGTAGAGAGAGTAAAGCCGAGAAGGGGGAGGGAAGTGAGGATGGATGGATGGATGGTCAACTCAGTCCAGTGACTTTTTTTTTTTTTTGCCCGCTTGCTTGTATTTACTGTCAGTACTGTACTTTCAGACCCTCCTTCCATAGAGCTGCTGCTGCTGCTGCCCTCTTCTACATATTTACCCTCTGCTTCCTACTATCTCTCTCCTCTTCTAACTCGACGCCTCCCCCCACTACTATCTGTTTCTTTTTATATCTACTTTCCTTTTCCCTTCTTTTTTTCCCTTCCCTTTTGATGCTTCAGGATCTGTTACTTGCCTGTTGTGTTTGACACACTATTGCAATTACACAATTAAAAAGACTCCTGACATACTTTCGTTTGAAGAGAAAAAAAAAAAAGAGTACTATTCCAGAAAGAAAAAAAGAAGGGGAAAAAAGAAGTTGAACGAAGGAGTTGCAGTCGACGGAAAACCCACAAGTGAAAAAAAAAAACTAATCAAGATCCGGAAACTCTCGCCGCTTTGTCCAACCGACGCTTTGCTTCTCTGGCCTTGTTTCTCTTCTCTGTCTGACTGAGCCTCTCTCTCACTTTCACTCTCTCTCTCTCACCCTCACTCTCTTGTTTTCACCTTCCGATCAATTTCTCCCCTCTCTCCATCCTCCCACCCCCTCACCGGTCGACTCTATCTCCCCCCCCTCGACCCCCCTTTATTCACACTCCGACTCCCTTGTTGATGCTCTTACGATTCGATTGGTTTCTTCTTCCCCTAAGAATCTGAATCGGGTAGTGCAGCCACTGGACTGGTCTGTGCATCCCAAATCGTCTCTCTGTCCAGAACATTTACGCCGTTGGCCTTATCACGCTTCCACCAAGGGTCTCCATCCTTAGTGAGATCGGTCATTTCGCTTCCTCCTTGTCTGCTCTCAAAGTACCGGCACAGGGTGAAATTGCTTGGGGCAAAGGAGCCAAAAACCAAAAAAAAGGACTCGATAAAAAGTTCGAAACATTCGTCGGTTTTACGCAAACTCAGCAGGTGCTGCAGGTGTTTTGCAGTAATATTATTCTTTCTGTATCTATTATTCATCCGAACCCCGCGAGGAAAAAATCCAGGGAGATCCCAGCATCTCCTCTCCGACCGCGACCTTCCTTATTATCGAGACAACCACCACTCATTGCTCACTTATGGCCAGCCACATCATCGGTAACCGCAACAGCACTCCGGAAGCTTCCAAGTCTAGCCTTCGTCCGCCTTCCTCTTCTCGAAACCTAGGGTCACATCAGTTGCGAGCATCGGCCGACATGTCGGGATTCCCGTCTCCGCTGTCCTCCCGCAGCATCCGTCCTTCATCCGAGGTTTTCTTCAACCAGCAGTCGCAAAACTCGAATAACACCGAGGATCCCTTGGACCGCGCGGCTCAGCAATGGCTGGCGGACATTGACCAGTACGAGACCACCCTGGAGGAAATGGCCGCCGCTACCTTGGATCAGGACTTCAAGGACGAGCTTAGTGCCATCGAACAATGGTTCCGCGTGCTCAGTGAGGCGGAAAGGACCGCTGCGCTCTATGCTCTTCTGCAGCAAACCACCCAGGTGCAGATTCGTTTCTTCATCCAGGTTCTGCAGCAGATGGCTAAGAGCCACCCCATGTCGGGCTTGTTGTCCCCGGCCAATTTCGGAGAAAAAGGTATGTCTATTTCCGCACAGTATGGGTACAATGGCTTATCTATGACGTTCGCGACAGACGCTATGTCTAATCGACTCAACGATGCCATGGCCAAGTTGAACGTGGACAGCTCTCGAAACTCTCTGGGCCGTCCGCCCCCCTCCCCGGGCGCTAAGCGCAACTCCGGACTCGACTCCTCGACCATCAACGCCATGTTCCCTGACGCGGCGGCCGCCATTGCCAAGAAGAAAGCTGAGTTTACCCAGCAGACAGGCAATGCACCTCCCTCCAACCGGAACAGCGCTGTCTTCGGGGACCGCACTTCCTTCGTTGCGCCGACCATCTCAGCCCCGGACAACACCACCGACAACCTGGGCCAGCCCCCCGTCTCTCCCTGGGTGCAGCGCGGCTCGGAACCTCAGCCTCCCATTGCTCGACCCAAGTCCTCCTCGGGCCAGCAGCCGATGGGTCAATTCAGCCAGAACCCCTCCAGCCTGCGTTCACCCTTGCCCACCCAGACGGCCACCATCCCCGCTCCGGAAATCGATGCCCCTCTGCTCTCTCCTTACAATGTTGGAAATGCCAGCTGGGCTTCCATGACCAACACCCCGATGACGGCTACATTTGGGCAGCAGGCGCAGCACCCTCCGCAGAACTCGCAGGCCGATATGGTGGCTAACGCTACAGCGATGAAATTGGCTGCTTTGTCGACCGTGAACAATCGGATCGCACTCGACGATGCTCGCAAGTACCGCCGTGCCCGCTCGAACGATGGCCAGGGCAAGAGCTCGGTCAGCCACCTGGGTCCCCCGCCTCTGGCCAGCCCAGGACTTCCCACTCCCAACCAGCTCATGGCCAATCAGTTGTTGAATGCTCAGCAGCTGGCCGCTCTGCAGGCGCAACAGCACGCCGCCATGGCTGGTCACCGTTCTCGTCCGACGTCGCCTGGAATCGCCATGCAGGGCGGTGGCCTGGGACACATGAACTTCACTTCCCCTCAGAACAACGGTTTTCTCGCTGCGTACGATCCCAACAACCCGCTCATGGGTAATGGGCTGAGCGCGCTAGGCATGGGACAGTTTGGGTTGGGCGGCCACGAAGGCTACCTCTCGGACCACTCGGAGGTGGCTCGTGGTCGGTCGCCGCGCGGACGTCGGGGCAGCTCGAAGCCGCCAGAGGATCCCACGGACCCGGCTCTGCTGAAGGATATTCCCAGCTGGCTGAGATCGCTCCGGTTGCACAAGTACACTGAGAACCTGAAGGACCTCAAGTGGACGGAGCTGGTTGAGCTGAACGACAAGGCTCTGGAGGAGCGTGGCGTGAATGCTCTTGGTGCTCGCAACAAGATGTTAAAGGTGAGTTCTACTTGGAGATCCAATAGCAGCAGACAACAGGCAGAAAGCTGACCACCTGAAACAGGTGTTTGAGCAAGTGCGCGAAGCCAAGGCCGACGGCAAGCTCGACAACATCGCTTGAACGAAACGCAGGGATTGCATGCGACTATCCCAACCATTCCACTCATTCATTCCCTCTTGAACTGAACGACGTTTTCTGCTTACATTCTCTCTATTGCATTAATTGACCTAGATTGGCTTTGGGCATAAGTGGCAGGATCCGAAATGAACCTATGAGCGATCTCATATCGGCATGAATCTTTGGGAGGAAGTTGTCTAGTAATGGAACATGAGAAGCTGTTTCCCAGTTGATTGGTTTTTTTTTCTTGCTGTATTTTCCATGTTGATGCAGACATGCTTGGGGCTGTGTCTCAAGGGTGTCGATGTTATGACGGATAGGATGTTAATGTGATAATTGGACAAAGGGAATTGACTGGATTTGGTCTGTAGATACTTCTTTAAAAGACAAGGATGAATGATACTGTATAGTATTGGTACTTGGAAGTAATCTGTTACTTTGTAGAATGTAGCTTTAATCGGCGGAATGGCTATTGATAGCTAGCACTGACTCGGTAGCTTAGCTGATAGCTAAGCGGAGAGAAGCGGCAGAATCCCCAACTCGCTAGCATCATCACCATCACCACCATCACCCACGGCCTCAATCCCACACCCCATCAACCTTTTACAAAAAAAACCCCTCTACCTTCCCACAAACGGGGCGGAATATACACTCAAAATGCCCCCCACAAAACAAGAACTCTCCCTCCTAATCAACCCCCTCGTCTCGGAGTCCCTCGCCCACAACAACCGGGTAAGCCAGCCCTTTCCTTTCCTTTCCTTTCCTTTCCCTTACCTCCACCTTCACCTCCACCTCCACCCCGTACCGTACCATGCATGCTAACCCACCTCTGGAAAAAATAGGTCCTCACCTCCCTCCACAGCGTGACCGCCTTCCTGCTAGGCCTGACCGCCGGGATCCTCTCGCTGCAGTCGGCGACGGGCTTCGCCTTCTACTTCCTCGGCACGGTGGTCGTGTCCGCGCTGTTCCACGCGCTGGTGCTGTATCGGTCCCGGGGCTGGGGCGCCGGGATGTATTTTGCGGGCGCGCAGGGGGAGGTCTTGGGGCTGGATGAGCGGGGGATTGTGCGGGGTGTCTCCACCACCAGCAGCAGTACCGCTGACAAGTCGGCGAAGAAGATGGTGCGGCGGGCGGCGTGGCGGGATGTTTGGTTTGGGGGTGGGGTGCTGGGGGAGGCGTTGTCGGGGTTTGTGTTGGGGTGGGCGGGTGTCGGGGGGGTTTTGCGATGATTTCTTGTTTACGGGGTTGGGGAATGGGGCTTTGTTCAGGGGTGCGGAGGCCCGGGGTGTGAGCAGCTAGCCACGCTGATTGGGTGTGGAGGGGATATCGGTCGGGTAGAATCGAAAAATGGGGGAAGTTATCTAATGAATGTTTATAGTTCGGTTGTTCTATAATGTTTGTATGTGCCTATGTAAGTTGCTCGGCTGGGTGTCATCTAGGCTTGCTGGTCTGTTTGTAAGACTTCAGATTGCCCTGCGTTGAGTATGAGTAATTGCGCTTCCCATAAGCACAACGGGGGGATGGACTCACCTTGGCTACGGCCCAGAGATAGGGCACGTGGATCACCTCGCTTCGCGCTTCGCCCCCATCTTCTACGACGTTGACCCATACATTCCCCATGATCAGCCCCGTCAGCAAGCTCACTCCCATGATCGGGAGAATCGCGATGAATGCCCACATGATCGCGTCCTTCCCTGCCGCCCGGATCGCCTCTTGTGCAGCAGCCGACAGCCCATCCAGCATGGACAGGGAACTCTGGTCGTGGACGTTCAGCGGCGTGCCGCCATCCCCAAGTCCCTGGACGGCCGCGGAGTCACCGAACTTGTTGTTGAACACGCTGGTCATGATGGTCAGGCCGATGGTGCCGCCGAACGGCAACGAGACCTGCATCAGGGACATGGCGGGAGCGATCCTCTCGGGCCAGACGCCCACGGTGTGCAGCGAGGAGGGGACCAGCCGTAACCCGATGCCCGCGCCGGTGACGACCATCATGCCGCTGAGAAGACTGGTGTTCTCGGCGCTGATGGCGTAAGAGATCACCGCCAGCCCGAGGGTGCTGAGGACTGCACCCAAGGTGAGAGGGAAGAAGGTCTGTCGGGGGAAAATGTTGCACATGTATACGGCACAGTAGACGCCTCCTGAGTCATACTGTTAGTGCATCGATCAGCGGTATGGGGCGGAGGAGAGACGCTGTACCTCCTAGACCGGGAATGTAGTATAGAAGCTCGAGTCCAGACTTCGACGTGGAGTATCCTGCCACGAGGAAGTAGTAGATGCTGATGAAATAGAAGATGGAGTAAGACGCTGATAAAGTGTCAGCGACTGCCACGCAGTTACGAGTGAAATATGCCAGCCTTACCTGCTCCCGTCGCAAAGTTCAGTATCGCCAGCCAGATCGTGTCTCTTCGTTCAAAAAGACTGTATGGCAGGACTGCAACATGCCTGGGGAATATTCTGGCACACAATCTGCCTGGCTCGAGCAGATACTCGTATAGAACAAATGCCACAAAACATATTGAGCCCACGATCAACGGCGCCAGAACCTGGTGTGACGACCACGAGTATGCCGCACCTCCCCAGGTGGTCGCCAGGATGATGAGGCCCACCCCAAAGATAAAGAGAATCGATCCTCCGAGATCCACCGTCGCAAGAGCCGGGAGCACAGATGACCATCTAGAGCCCTTTTTGAACATGGACCCTTCGACCAGATCATGTCGTAGCAACACATAGACCAGAATATGGCTCAGTGCAGCAATCTTACTATCTAGTTAGCACAGCTGCACTTCCCAAATCAAATCAAAAAAATCTTGCTCAACTTACCGGGATGGGAACCACAAAACAGTATCTCCAGTTCGTCTTCGCACTGTCAGCAGCTGTTTCACATCAGTGTGAATCCATGAGACTCACTTGAGTTAGGTACCTGACCCTCAGTGGTTAGCGAACCGCGCCCAGAAGAGCACAGAGAGGGAGAGAGAACATACCCTCCAACAATGGGCCCCACCGCATAGCCCACACCTCCAACAAGCGTGAACAGCGACTTGTTCCTTGCGTTCTCCTTCAACGAGACCTTATCCGCCAGGATGATCATGATCAAATTCCCCAACCCGGCGGATCCGGTGCCCTGCAACGCCCTGCCGAGCAGCAGCATCCCCCACGTCTGCGCCGCCGCACACAGCACGCTCCCGACGAGCATAAGAAATATCGCTGTCTGCAGCACCCAATGCCGCCCAAAGACGTCGGCTAACTGACCGAAAATCGGGATAAAGGTCGTCGATGTCAGGCTGAAGGCCGTGACGATCCAGTTCAACTCATCGAATTGACCTATCGTTCAGGATCAGAACCTGACTACCAATGTCCCAGACCTTAATGAGAAGGAACACTTACCAAAGTGCGATGCGATGACGGTGGTTGCAGTGGCCACAATAGTCAAGTCCAGGGTGGACAAGATGAAAGGCAGAGAGAGACCGGCGATGAGTCTCAGTCGATACATGCGCCGCTGGCGCTTCTGCTCATGGCAGATACTGCAATTCTCATGGTGGTCTGTAGGAGTGAGCACTTCAGCTGAGTCGGCGGTCGACTTATGCGCCGAGGACTCAAGGTCTTCATTGCCAGTAGTAGCTAACTCGTGATGGTGTCCTTGTGAGCGATGCAGACATGGCTGCTTTGCCGGACGGGAAGTCGAGCCATGCCGTTTCTGACGGAAATATCTGATGGCTGTAATGATCATTTCATACAATAGGTCCTCGTTGGGGTACTGGAAGAATGAAACCCTAGTTTCTCTATGTCAAATTGCAAGTATCAAAGTAGGAAGCAGCACTTATATAGGCAGCCTGTGTCTTGCCTTGCTGGCACGAAGCTCCTTGGAGCAAACCACCTCGACATGACTCCATACAGTCAGTATTGCGAGCTTGCAACGAGATTCGTGGCGATGCCGGGAAGATGAGCTCGGTAGCTGGGCTGGTGCTGGAATCTCCCGATTGGGCAGGTGTCACGGACGGCATCTGATTCACCCGCATGCCTTTCCAGAACCGGCAAGGGTTGCGAAAGGCTTGATCTCAGCCGCTTTGCGCCTGAGTCTCCAGGCAGCCACTGTCTTACACCCAGAGTCTTGTACCTGGGCCTCGACATGATGGCTGCACAGCCAATAAGTTATATCTCGCAGAGCGTCAGCCTCGTTTCAGCCACAGCCTAAGCCGCTCGACTTCACTCACAGTCGCGATGACTTTTCTAGACTGCAGCCTGTGTCTAGCTGCTGAGACCACACGACATCGTCAAGCGCGTAATGTACAGCAGTCTCATTCATCAATGCAGACCACCGCCTGACACATCTCGCTTTGATTTCCTGGTCGAGTAGAATGAGAAAGGTCAAGCAATAACAGGAATGAAATGGCCATACGACGTCTATCTCAGCAGTCAGCCCAAGACCCTCGCGGAATTTCTGCTACTGCACCACAGAACTGAAATCAATACCTATAATATCCCTATAAGAAACGTCGAGCTAGGGCGATGACTGACATATCTGACCACGCGCCGTGCGCTGCTCTATCTCTTATCTTGCATGACATTGACTACCTTCGGACCTCCGTCGGAGAAGACTAGACAGTATGGCGACAGATGGTGCACCCAAACCCCGCATTATCACCGTAGCGTAGCACATGGCCACACCAATTGAGCCAATGAACTAAAAGCCCTGGTCAGCTCCAAGCCTGTCAGCATCCTATCCCAGGACTCTGCCAAGTGAAACCAAAAACACATATACTCGCAGCGTAAACACGAAACAACCACACCAAGACTCCCACCTCTTCCCAAGAAAATGCACCAAAGCCAACCTCCCCCCTTAGAATCAGAAGCCGCCGCCGCCGCCGCCGCCGCCGCCGACGACGACGACGAGAACATCTGGACCCCACTGCAACTCGCCGCCGCGCAAGGCGACCTACCCCTCGTGAAGCACCTCCTAACCCAGCAGCAGCCATCACAGAACCCCAACGGACCCCCACGAGGCTACTACGGCCACACCGCGCTGCAAGCGGCCTCGCTCAACGGCCACCTAGCCATCGTCGAGACCCTGTTATCCGCCGGCGCCGCCGTCGACCTCCCCGGCGGCAACAACGGCGGACGAACGGCGCTGGTCCTGGCGGCGGGGGCGGGCCACCTCGGCGTCGTGCGCCATCTAGTCGTCGCGGCGGGCGCGGAGGTCAACCGGCCACCGCACAAGTACAACGGGCGCACGGCGCTGCAGGCTGCCGCGGAGGGGGGCCATGCCGCGGTGGTGCGGTGGCTGCTGGCGCAGGGGGCGGACGTCAACGCGCGCCCGGCCATCAACCGCGGCCGCACGGCGCTGCAGGCGGCGGCGAGTGAGGGCCACGACGGCATCGTAGAGCTGTTACTGCAGCATCCGTACAGTGTCGAGGTGAACGCCCCCGCGGTCCGGTATCAGGGGGTCACGGCACTCCAGGGCGCGGCGTGGGCGGGACACCGCGCGACGGTGCGACGGCTGTTGGCCGCCGGCGCGGAGGTAAACGCCCCCGGCGGCCAGTACAAGGGCTACACGGCGCTGGCGGCCGCGGCGGAAGGCGGCCATTTGGAGGTTGTGCGGCTGCTGCTGGATGCCGGGGCGGATGTGGCGATGCGATCCGGGAATAAGATGTGGACGGCCGCGCGGATGGCGGTCTCGCGAGGCCACGGGGAGATCGCGCAGCTTTAACGGCAGGTTGAGCACAACGCCGGCGTTGTGGGAGTGGATGGCTGTGTGAATGAATATGAGGGGGGGTTGGTCAGATCGGGGTCAAGGTGGAGCCAGTTAGCCTGTCGTTATTAAGCTTATTTGATCCCAGGGACCACCAGCTTCTTCGTCCCTGGGGTTCCGCAGGGTCTGTGTATATTTTAGAATAAGAAGGCTACTATTGTTGGCCTTCATAGTAAGTATGCTGGATACCATATGTTCAGTCCATCAAGTACGGCTCAAGCATTACCAGGGTACAACAACATAGGAAGCCATATTAGCTTCTGCCACAAAACAGCTACACGCGAACCCAACTCTAGACATGAAAAACGAAGAATCTCGTCAAAAATGTGCATTAGATCATGTTCCTCCACCCTCAATTAGTTCCATCTATATACAATCCAAGTGACATCAGGGGGTATAGCTTTGACCAAGAAACCGAAAGAATTATCACAATAAATCCGCACGTCCAAACAAATCGCTATCTTCAAGTCAAAGGACAGAAATGCCAATATATCATCCAGTGTAAGTATGTTCATGTTGAAAGAAAAGCTCCATCCAGGGAGTCCTTCTTTTTTGTTTTCTTTTTCTCCCTTCTCTTTATAAGAGGCTTCACTCGAGTTCCTCAGGTGGCGCGTTGGCAAGAGCACTCTCAAGGGCACTAGTTAAGTCGATGTGGAAGAAGGGCCGATTGATGCCCTGCACCACGGCCACCTTGCGCCGATTGCGGTACGCCTTGCTGTCGTTCAGGTCATGCTGCAACTTGTCCTCGGGAACGCTGCCGATGTCCGAGCCTTCCTCGACACCGTGAGTCTCCCGCATCGTCGTGTGACCTTCGTGCTTGATACCGTCCTCCTCATCACGCTTTTGCGCGGCGTGCTGGGCGTGCTGGTTGTTAAGCATTTCGGCGTGAGCGGCGGCGGACGACCGGCCTTCGATCTCGGCCACACTGAAGATCGGCTTCCAGCGGTGGAATCCATTGTCAGAGTTGGGGGTCGGGAAGCCGAAGCCAGCGGCAGCCAGTGCCCGTTTGGTCCACCGGTTGTTGAGGTGAGCGAAATGCCACTGCACAGCGCGAGGGGAGGCGTAGAGATCCAGTTGGTTGCGCACGTCGATCAAGTTCTGGATGGAGGTCACATCGACATTGTTAACGGAAGAGAAGTCGAGAATGACGGCACGAAGCAGGGGCCGTTGCGAGCGCTGCTCCTCTTGGGCAGAGTTCTTGCGAGGGCCAGGGTCGTTCCAAGGACGGTCGCCGCGCTGCTCGTAGGAGAACGGAATCGTGCGTCGTGTTTCGCGGAAAATGGTCTGGACCAGGTAGTCGGTGTAGTGGTTCGCATTCGGGTAGTTGAAGCCCTCGGAGAACCGGTAGATGAAGATACCAGGGTAGGGCTGTTCCAAACCCACCTCGGGGTTGGAGCCATCAGCGTGGTTGAGGGGAAGGAAGATTGAGCGACGAGAACCCTCCTCATCACGATCAGGAGAATTGCTGTTGTTACCCGGGCCATACTTGCCATCGCCTTGCACAAGATGATCGCCGATGACTGAGTGAATGGTGACGCGGCCGAGGAACTGGCCACGAGCCTTAGCGACACGGAACAGAAGCACAGCCACGGAGACACAGATGGTGCAGTAAATGCCGTCCTCGATGGATGAGAAAACGGTGACGATGACACCAATGAAGAAGATGAGCGCATCGATAGGTGAGACGCGCCAGAATTGGTAGACGGTGTTGGGAGGAGTGATCAGATCTCCAACGGCATGGATAATGACACCAGAAAGAGCAGCCTGTGGAATGTAGAAGAAGACGGCTGTCAGAGCGTAGATAGCAAGCAGCACAACGATAGCGGTGATGACACCGGCCAGTGGAGTCCGAACACCAGCCTTCGACTTGATGGCAGTGCGCGAGAAAGATCCAGTGGCAGGGTAAGCACCCAGGAAAGGACCGAGCAAGTTCGTGACACCAATAGCGACGAGTTCCTGGGATGGATCGATGGTGTAGTTGTTGACACGACCGAAGGACTTCGAAATAGCGATGTGTTCGATCAGTAGGACAATGACGCAGGCAGGAAGTTGGCTGGCGAAAACCGAAATGACTTCCGAATCGACACGAGGAACACCGGCGTCTTTGAAACCTGTTGGCGTAAAGAACATCGTCAGTTCTAGAGATATCAACTATAGTCAGGCAAGAAAATACCTCTTGGGACATTGCCAATAACGTTGAACATAGGGTCATCCTTGCGGTGCAGATTGACGGCAGCACTGATCATGGTGTAGAACAGAATCACAAAGACCGTACGCAAAGTCGACGCGAAGAACCAAAGCTTGGCCTTTTGGGGGTATTTGCGAGCAAGGAAGTTGCAAGCGGAGCGAATCATGTACAGCATGGCCAGAGAGGTAACTCCCAGAGCAGCGTCGATACCAGCGGACGGCAGGTGCTTGAGCGAGTTTATGATAATCATGTACGTTGCATCGCGGGTGGAGAACGAGGCCGACTCGCCTAGCAAGTTCTTGACCTGACCGGAGGCGATGTTGAGAGCTGAACCCGTCATGAAAGCAGAAATGGCGGGCAATGGGATGAAATCCACAATGAATCCGAGGCGAAGCAATCCTAGAGCACAAACGATGCCACCGCTGACGATAGCCAAACACGATGCGACGACATGTCCCGGAATATTCGGGTACTTGTCTTCGGCGTCGAGGACGATGGTTCCAACCAAGGTAGACATAACGGCAACGGGCTATATGAGAGAACATTAGGCACGCCATGATTTCAAATGCAATGCAGAGGAACATACACCGATGGTGATATCTTTGGAGGTTGCGAAGAACCAGTATAGCAAGACACCCATGAAAGACGAATAGAGACCATATTGAACAGGCAGTTCAGCCAGCTTAGCGTATGCCATCCCCTGAGGAACGACGACAGCGCCCACAGTGATACCTGAATGTCCCCGTTAGGCCCCGATCAAGTCGTCGTTTTTGAATGAGTGGCTTACCAGCAACCAAATCACCTATGAGCCATTGTGTGTTGTACCTCGTGATCCAAGACAGGAATGGAAATAGTCTGTAGAAGTATCGGCCTACATCGTGCCAGCTAGGAGTGATCTCCTTGAACCATTCGGCAGTCGTCGGTTCCTGCTCCAGATAGGAATAGGTGTCAATCGTGCCGTAGGAAAAGGTAGATTCGCCTCTGGTGACCGGATCTGCTTGAGCGCCCAAGGGATCTCGGTAGGCTTGTTTGATGCCGAGACCCTTGGCCAACCCCTGACCGACTTTGGTTGTGAAGTCTTTCGACATCTTCGTTGTGGTCGACTCGGGTGGCGATACCGGCGAGTTCTATGAAGTAGGGCTAGAAAGTGCCCGGAACCACTAGACCACTAGGGCTCTGTTGGGTGTAGCAGATAAAAACGCTTCACAGAAGTAATAAAAAAATGAGAGAAATGGGCTCCAGTGTCTTATGAACAAGGTCAGCCTCCAGGGATATCGATCAAAGACCCCAGCAGACTTGGGGAGTGAGATAATATAGTCGTAGTAGTCCGTGGTGGAGGCGGGAACAAAGTGGGCTTAAAATGGGGATCGGAAAGCCAAGAAACGATGTCGTGATCGGGAGCTCCAAACGCGAAATATCAAACCTGCCCACCCGAGGCGTCCAAGCTCGGGATCTAAACCGGACAATGGATTGACAAGACAAAGCTAAAGATCAAGCTAAATCAAGGGCCAAAGATGACAACCAGCACCTAGATCCCACTAATAGGCCTGGACTGGCTTCCAAGAGTTCGCACTTCACCGATAGATTGAGTGGTTGTGTGGCTTGGGTGGCGCACCGCGGGGACTGGGACTATGCAACAACTATTTTGGAAGAGGACCGAAGGGCCGCGCGGAATGTCCACGGAGAAGAGGGGAGGAAGCACGGATGGATATCTATAAATCCGGGAAACAAAAAAGGGAGAACTGCGGCAGTTTTATGTGGATGGCGTCGTCAGAGAGAAGTGGGTGACACACGACTCTTCGTCGCCCGTGGAATTTGATGCAAGTCGATCATCACCACTAGCACAGGCCCCAAGAGGTAACCGGACATGGGGACGGGGAGGCACTAGGATACACGGCGGTAGACCAAGGACAAATTAACATCGTCCGACGTGGAAACCATCCCAACAGCAAGCCGAACACAGGGAACACGCAGGCGATGAAGGCAGCTGATCCACCTAGGGATCGCCCAAGGGCAAAGGAACAGAGGCAGGCGAGGGAGCCGTCTGGGAATTACTGCAGGCCCCGAGGAGATCCTTCACCACATCTGCATCGCGCATACTCCGTACATGGCAGTAGTCTAGTCTAGAGAGGCACCAGGAGGGACAAGCTTGTCAGAAACCAAGCTGGCGTAAGAGAATCGTTTTGAGTGGGTTCCTAGCCCGGGGAGGTTGCAGGGGGGGGGTGCGTGTGGTCTGGAAGCGACGAAGATGACGATGAGCCGTGGAGCTGCAACGCTTCCGCCCACCGGCGGGGCCCATGGCTAACCGTGGGCAACTTTATCCGCCCGGCAGTACCGCAGATTTCACCTCGTGTAGATCTCTTAATAACTCATGAACCGGATGAAAGGAATCAAAGGACAGAAGTTGACAAATCTGGGAGAGACCACGAAACGACAACATGACGAGAGTAAAGAAAGTGATAGGTGATGGAGAGGATGGAGTGGATGAAGTGGAATGGAGAGTCGAAGTGGGAAAAGTCTCCATCTGATAATTATTGCCAAGGCAGACCGCCCGCCGACCGAGGAGATTTTCACAGGACTCCAGGCTATCACCAATCAGCGAAGACCCAGGGAGATGGCGACCCTCACTGCGGTGGACAGGCCAAAACCAATGGGAGCCGCGGCAGAACACGCCATCGCAGGGGTTGATGGTGAAAACCTTCCATCTTAGGGTAGGCCCACGTGTGGGTTCGCCATGACGAGTGACTGACTGAATCTCTCGTGTTGCTGCGCTGCTGTGATTATTAGACTATAGTAGCTACTGCAAATGTATTGACCTCAGACCTCTGAAGGACTGAGAGTTTGGTGGCTGCTGTCTTAATCTGTTTGCTTCTTACACATTACAGATTAGCACATGGCAACCTTCTGGGTCACCAGACTTGTAACACACGAAGACTGTTCTCAACTTCTCCCAAACACCTCCTTCGCTTCCCTTTGCCGATTGGTCTTGGCACGTGCGGAAGAGGGTACGTACTTTCTGGAAGTACGTACGTACCCCTACCCCTGTCGAGCCTCAGTCTGTGCTTTTCGCTCGTCTGATTGACCCAGGGGGCTGTTGCTGCTGCTGCTGCTGCTGATCATTCTTCTCGTTCGGTCGACGAGCAAGCATCCTTCTCAATCTCTCTCTCTCGGAGAACGAGCCCGAAGAGGACGTGCTAAGCT
This sequence comes from Aspergillus brunneoviolaceus CBS 621.78, assembly GCF_003184695.1. NCBI lineage: Eukaryota > Fungi > Ascomycota > Eurotiomycetes > Eurotiales > Aspergillaceae > Aspergillus > Aspergillus brunneoviolaceus. Next base: position 382,050 of record NW_020290764.1, on the reverse strand, counting down.
GCTAAGTACACTAACCAAAGTATACGGAGTACTAGGTCCTCAGTAAAAGGTACTATATGAAGCTGGGCAACCTCATGCTGCTCCTCCAATAATCCCCCAGAAACCCTCACTCTTGCGCAATATTTATGCCAATCACACCATAGTCCAGTTCTCTTGACTGCTGCAGGGCCTTCTTAGCTGCTTCTACGCCCCAGTATTGCGCCATCAATCTTATCGTGGTGACATGCTGGCTATACAATCTACCGAGTGGTCACCTTCTGCAGACACCAGGCCATTGGACAGATTTCAGCTTCGGAGCGTGGCAGCCATGCAGCCATAGCTTGATATTCCCTTTTCGCAGGTCTTGGAGTTGCCAATGATCCACTTACAGACCTCGTATATCCAAACCACGCCCATCTCCTCGGATTTCTTAATTTGAGATCGAAGCTTTTTCTCTCCGACGCCCGCGCTTGCTCCACCATGGGAACCTGTCAAACCGCCTAGTCAAATTAAAAGTAAGATTTCAATATGCAGTCTAATTAACTATTGAGTAATATCTGATGGGCCATCCTGGTTGAGTTTTCATGGCGGTATGTCCGCCACAACGCTAATATCAAGGGGCCACTCCGAAAGGAACAGACTACTGCAGTTGCCACGAAGAACAGACTAATAGAATAGAATAAAATAAGAACAAAAAAGAAACACACTCCCCCGATCTCGGACCATGTTCCAACATCATCCATGATATATCGTATTCCTTCCCGATGAGTCCGTATCGTCTCGCGATCACGACATCCCAATCCTCATACCTCAATTCAAAGACTGGGAGCTCGCTTCCATGGCCCTATGTAAACATACTTCCTGACCCCCTTCGTGATTCCTATACTACCAATTCTTGGAAGACGCTAGCCAGGGAAGGTGAACTTCAATAAAGGCTTGTCGGACACGAGACGTCTTTCCTTATTGAACTCACCAGAGGTCTCTATGTGCCCCAAACTTTGTGGATGAGGCGCTACATCGACATCTAGGTGGCGTGCCAGCCACTACGATCAGCTCCCGCAATTGCTTGGATGGTATTACCATCGTTCGCATGATCAGCTATGCGAGGCTTAAACTAGGATGAAGCCGTAGCAGCCGCGGTTCAGGGTTCCCGGGCACATCACAGCCAAGGATGGCGTCTTCAACTCAGATTGGCGATCTAGATGACCTGCCGCGATCATGGCAGTGGCCAGAAATGCCCGGCAGCATTGTTCCTCGGAGATGACGGAGAAGAGAGAAAATCTTATAGCCAATGCCGATCTAGTTGCTCATGGCAGGATCGTGGGTCAACTCACCTGTGTTATACAGAGCATACGAGAAGGGTCCATTGCCACCGGCTTGGTCACAATATAGCATGTAACAAGAAACTTTTGAGCAGGAGCCACTGCAGGCCAATCCCTGTCACTCCATCTCGTCTCGCTCGTTCGCATCCAGTAACCGGGGACTTGCCTATCAGCCATGTCTAGCCGACATGAAGAAAGTTGAAGGCACGTCTCCCAAGGACCCCATCCTCCAACAAGAGCATGGCATGAAAGGACAAAAATCGTGCCGTCCACTGAGTAAGCGAACATGCATCCAATATCTCGAACTACCCAGTCGCAGCACGGTTACGCCACCGAAGGAGCTCGCTTAGCGAGAGTTCTGAACGGTCTGCATGATCCATGCCACTCATTTCATCATCTTCACATCCGCGGAGCTATCGGAGAAGACTCCTATCTTTGTCCAAGAGCCAGCAAGGTAACGAATGTATGCCATCAAACCAGAGGGGGACGAAAGAAAGGTCAAAGCGGCCTGCAAATCTCTCTCAGCCGTTGAAGTAATAAGACCCAACCACACATACAAACAACAAAGACAAAAGGTGATCGATCCTTCGCTCGTTCAAAAAGCAATATACATGGAGAAAACCGCCTTCCTTCCCCCGGAGAGGCCGCTCTTCCTAGCATCACACCTCACAAAGACAAATATTGTGTGATTCTCAATCGGGTTGCAGCATTCGTATTACCATGCGTGTGTGTGTGGCTGTGGGTGTAATTGGCTGCTAATCTCGCTTCTTATATTGCTGACTGTCCTCATACCCATTATACAATCACGCAAGCGTCAGCTAATGAGATAAAGCCCGAACCCCCGTTCTTTTCAGCTGCCGGCAGGCAAGGTCTACTGTGTAGCTTTGAGCTGCCATGGAAAAAAAATGCCACTCTTGCTGGACTTGACATCAGCGGCGATAGTGAGGGGGTGGTTTTTTCCCTTAGTTGATTCCTTTGAATTCTCAGCTGTCTCTCTAATGCTGACGCAATTTTTCGAGACAGGAGGCGCTGGGAGATGCTAAGCGATGGTGATTACCGAGCATGTATGAAGAGCACCTATCTGCAACAAATCCAAATCCAGAGGAGACAGAAGTAGGCCCGCTCCAGCAGCCACATGTCGAGCGTGCGTTCGCACGGATGCGGTGGTCGCAAGACCTGGCCTCTATCGTTGCCATAGCCCCAATCTAAGAAGTAGAGATGCCTCTCTTCAGTCCGGGTGCTCAGTCAGTGTTCTTCCTTTGTCGCGCTGCTAAATCGTTATTCTCTCAATGCTGTGTAGATACTAAACTATTCCTAATGATATGTGGATACCAAACTTTTCCCTCTCGCAATGACAACCACTCGGACACTCCTCCAACGTCGATCGGCACATGACCTCTAGCACATAGAGAGAGACTGTGTTCGATACCGAATGCACAGGAAGGACTCTAAATGGAAAAAGAGCACTGCCACCTACCCGAGCCCTAGCCTAGCTAGCCTATTCACACGAGTAGTCTTATAAAATGACTTCTTCCTACTGTGGTTCTCTGCTTCTCGTCCGAGTCCACACGGTGTCTCGCATAGTCTACTGTCTCTACATAATCCCATCGCGAAGCAGCTGAGTAGCTGTTCAACTCAGTGAGATACGAATACCCTCTCTAAGATCGTTGCGCATTATACACTATGCCAAACCTGTGATACCAGGCACCAAAGAAATATCGACCACTTTGACAGTTTATCCTGACAGCACAACAGGTCTTGGAATGGCCGAGGCAACGACTTTCTCTGAAGCAGGGAGTCCATTTTGCTTAGCACCCCTTACAATCTCATAGCGGCGTCGCCAATAACATTGTTTGTGCAAACCACCTTCACAACAAATCAAATCTAAATCCAAGTCTCAAGCTCAAGCAACAGAGGTATAAGACTTCCCCAATCTCAAGTCGTCCTGCGACTACATGAAGTATGCATAGCCCACTATTAGAGCCTCACATCATCTAGCATGACATGGGCTAACACGCAAGCCACAGGACTCTTTGAACTCAATGACCTACCGCACATCCACGATCCCAGATACCTTAACATGAAACGACCTGCACAAGACGACAAAACAGAATCCTTTCATGCCAACTTAGAGATCCTCAGCCCTTCACCGGATCGACCAACGGGTTTGACTCGAATGACCACACACTTCAGCATCCTTGAGGATGCTCACGTCCCAAGGTTGCACATTCTGAAGCTTGACTTTGACATGCCTTGAGCCGCGATATCAGCCTTGACCTCCGCCTCGCTTGCCCTAGAAGATCAATCATGCTGTTGCGGAGCGAGAGCTTGACTAGTCTTGTTTCTCTCAGTAGTCCGTCTTCGTCCCACTCCCACTGGGGACAAAAACTTCTTCATGGGCAGTGGGGAGTGAGACACTCAGGGGAGGTGCAAAGACCATTTCACACAAGACGCGGCGGCTACTACAAACTCTTGTCTGCCCATTGACTGCAGATGCCGCCGTGGCCTCTGAGGTGTAGTTGATTGTGATCTGTCTGTTGTTTCTCAAACGGAGGACCAGCTTCTGCCTCACTATTCTCGCATCCACAGACATAACAACCTGGCAAAGGAATGAGCAAAGATACAAGAGAAAATACACATGAGCTTCAAGAAATGACAACAAAGGGTCTGCGCTTGTTTAATTGGGGGAAAAAAAAGTGATGTCCAATAGCAATTCCATCTACAGTGGATCTCCAAGGCTCATCCCGGACTTGTGAATTATAATTCTACTGTATTGTACACCAAGCAAATAGCGTAATCAGTTCCTCGACGCCGAAACATAAATGAAAAGATTCCCCAAGCAATTCCACTTAGTAGCGAGCACATTCGCAAGTATTCACCTAAGTCCACCAATCTTCTACCAATAACGAGGTCACGACACCCAAGTTCACGGATAAGTAACCATACAACCCGAGCCCGGGGCTCTCGGCAGTTTGGCAGATACGATGAAGTAATAGAACCCCAACTCCCGGGCTCGGCAGACCGAAGCGGAAAGAGATAAGGCCAGAAGGGGGGGAGGAAAGATAGGTTACCGACGACCGTACGTAGTGCTCGGTTAAAGATTATCGTCAAATCTTAATCTTGAATCTCCGGATTCCAGAAGTTCTCTTTTTCCTTTTCCTAATCTGCTGTCAGAAGTGACACTCGTCCCCCTCCCTTTTCCCCCACAACCACCACCACCACCATCCACCATGGAAACCGATCCCGGATTCATCGCCGCTCTCGAGGAGGCCAAGCAGGGATTGGCCGAGGGAGGTGTCCCCATTGGAGCTGCCCTGGTGTCCAAGGATGGCAAGATCCTCGGTCGCGGTCACAATATGCGCGTCCAGAAGGGCAGCGCCGTTTTGCATGTAGGTTTCCGCGTTGGGTTTTTTTCTTTCTTGGTTGGACAGACAAGCTCGTGTACTACATCAAATTGTCGCGTTGGGTGGTTTTACTGTAGTAGCAGCCTGCCCTTGCATGATGACGTAGCTGAGCTGCAGGAGCTTGCGAATTAACTTTTCAATAAATTGCAATTAGGCTGAGATGTCTGCGCTTGAGAACTCGGGTCGGTTGCCCGCTTCGGCCTACGAAGGTGCCACCATGTACACCACCCTGTCGCCATGCGATATGTGCACCGGTGCCTGCATTCTCTACAAGGTGAAGCGCGTCGTCATCGGCGAGAACAAGAACTTCATGGGCGGGGAGGAATACCTTCTCAACCGTGGGAAGGAAGTGGTGGTCTTGGATAACAAAGAGTGCAAGAAGTTGATGGAGGACTTTGTCAAGGACAAGCCGGAGCTCTGGTAAGTTGGAACTTGCTTTTCCATTTTGTCTTTCCATTTTTTGGGAGCATGGTATCATTTCTTTCCCCCCTTTTTCTATCACACACTTCCGCCACTTTTTGATTTCTGGTAAGAAATGCCCAGTCTGACTATATGGGACCAAACAGGAACGAGGACATTGCCGTCTGAGTCACCGCGAGAAAAGGATTTTGCAGATACGCTGCAGCGGAGGTATCCAATACGTATATATATAGTCAACAAGAGAGCAAATGAGTCATACCCACTTCAAGTGACGATCTTAAGCCGCCGTCAAGCGGTGGATTTCCTCGAAGTAGAATTTGAGGTCATCGGGATTGACGAACGGAGTGATGCCTAATCACCACCAGTATTATTAGTATACGCGAAGCTTCAACATCCAGACCGGGATATATCTCACCGTGTCCCAAGTTGGCAATCCAGCCCTTCTTGCCCGGCCAGAAGCCGCGGACCATAGTCTCCACGGCCTCGGTGATGGCCTCGCGGGTACCATAAAGAACACCCGGATCAGCATTGCCCTGGAGCGTCACACGACCGTTCGCAATCTTCTTGGCCTCGGCGGGATCATGCAGCCAGTCCAGACCGACAACGTTGTAGCCAGACTCGCACAGATCCTCCAAAGCAAACCAAGCCCCCTTGGCGAAGACCGTCATCGGGACAGGTTCCAGACCCATTTCCGTCAACTTCTTTGGGAGATTCTGCGAGATGTAGCGCAGGTATGGGAGAGAGAACCGGCTGAAGGCCACGGGCGACATCTCCCCAGCCCAGGAGTCGAACACCTGCACCAGCTGCGCGCCGGCCTCGACCTGAAGCGCCAGGTACTCGACACAGATCTCGGCGATCTTCTGCAGCAGAGCCTTGGACTCCTCGGCGTATCTGTAGATCCACTTCTTCGACTGCACGAAGAGCTTCGTACCTCCACCTTCGACCATGTAGCACAGCAGGGTCCAGGGCGCTCCGCAGAAGCCGATCAACGGCACCCGGCCGGCCAGCTTGTGGCGGGTGAGCGTGATGGCCTTGTAGACGTAGTCCAGCTCAGCCTTGACGTCCACCTTCTTCTGCATCACCTTCTCGTACTGTCCGTCGTCCGGCGACTGCAGCGGTTGCGGGAAGTGCGGGCCCTTCTTGTCGACCATCTCCACCTGCATGCCCATGGCCTGGGGGATCACCAGGATGTCGGAGAAGATGATGGCGGCATCGATGAGTCCGGCGTACCGCTCAATGGGCTGGAGAGTCAATGTGGACGCAATCTCGGGGCTGCGGCAGCATTCGAAGAAGTCGCGGTTGCCTTTCGCTTCGTGGTATTCGGGGAGGTAACGACCAGCTGTAGCAGAATGAGCCACCCAGGTTAGTGACTGTTACTGCACATTCTTCTTCCAGCCGCAGGTCCTTGATTTGGAGGATGGAGGGGGAATGCGTACCTTGCCGCATGACCCAGATCGGAGGACGAGGAACCTCCTCGCCTAGTGGAGAGTTAGCTTGCTTCGATGATGAGCATGTATTTGCAGTTAAGGCTACCTCTGGCGGCCCTCAGCAGGAGGTCGTTCTTCAATGGTGCAAACTGTTCGGGCATTTTGGTTGCAAAGGTATTTTACAGAAGAGGAAGAGGGGACCTTGGGAAGGAGGGGTTTCCATGACATGCGCAGGTCCTGCCGCTCGGTGCCTCGGGCCGCCAATCGGCTGATCACCGCTGACTACGCGGAGTAGAATTAGTTAACTAAGTTACAGTGTGAGTAAATTATCCGCCAAAAGACCCGAGGCTGGATCGCAGGTTCGACATACTCAGGAGCTCGTCTTCAAATTACAAGTATAGGGTGAGAACTGTGATTAAGGGGCATGCACAAGAGAATTCGAATTAGATGTTTGATTGCTAGCTATAAAGCTTCCATACACCATGCTGCGGCCACTCCCGTCGTAGGACCTAGACCTCCAGAAATAGATATCCCAATATTCCTAAACTTCTACAAGCGCATCACTCAACCTACACATAGACTTTGGCAAGACACTCATTCAAGGTGTGGATCGAGAAGCTGGCTTTACGTCCTACGACGAACCAACGCAGACCTATTTTCAATTGATGTTAGCCTTCAGGTTGCCTCAAGAACGTGAGTAACAAAAAGTGAAAGGGTAACAAAGGTGTCAGCAAAAAATTAGAGTGTAAGTTGTTGCTGTTTTTGATCTTCAAAGCCGTAGCTACGAGTTAAAAAGGATCATCATCCACCGAAGGAGAGTGTGCGTGAAAGACAGATTTCAAAAAAAAAGCTCACCTTTGTTGATTCATCATATAATGGAGCGTAGACTACGTTCCATTATGTAGATGAGAGAAGGATCACAACATTCATGACCATGAAAATCATTTCATTCATCCAATCGTCAAGACTGGCAAGAAAGATATCTAAAACATGGTGTGCATGTCACGTTCAAACTAGACGCGAGACGCTTAGTCGAAAAGACCGAAGCCCATGTCCTCGTCGGACTCCTCAGCCTCCTCAGCAGGGGCCTCGGCAGCGGGGGCATCACCGCCAGCAGGGGCAGCGGCGGCAGCGGGAGCGGAAGAAGCGTAAGCGTCAGGGTTGGCGATACGGTCCTTGAGCTCCTCAATCTCGGGCCAGGAGATCTCAGTCTCGATGGCAACAGCGAGAACCTTCTTGTAGCTGTTGACCACGGAGTGGACGACAGAGGGAAGGGTGGGGAAGTTAGCGGCCAAAGAGATGCTGGTGATGGTCTTGATGGCAGCGCTGAAGGCATCGAGGAGCTGGGACTCCTCGATGTCGAGAACCTCGGCACCGAAGGTCTGACCCTGGTCGTAGACCTGGGAAATGGTCATACCGTAGGTGAAGGGAGAGATGTTGAGCATGTTCAACAGGGTGGCCTCGGAGGGGCCGACCTTGGCACCAGCCTCAACGAGCTTCAGATCGGTGGTGATTTCAATGGTACCACGAGCAATCTTGGTGGGGACACCGAGAGCCTGGAAGAAAGAGGTCTTACCGGGTTCCATACCGGTGTTACCAGCGGGAATCCAGACATCAGCGGGGGCAACGGCACCGGCACGAGCGGGAGCAGCGACACGGTTGGCCAGGATCTTCTCCTTGGTGGACTTGAGGTCACCGTTGGTGAAGATGAAACCGACGTTACCTGCGCGTCTCAGTCAGCTTCCTAGCTCCTCATCGCAGACGTATGGATCATGACCTACCCTTGACGAAGGGGAGCAGGCGCTCGTACTCCGGGTTGTCGGTGACGAAGCCCTTGATGGCACGGCGGACCTTTGATTACACCATTAATATGCGACGGCCAATTGACGGCAGGGGAACGAGAGACTTACCATGGTGTTCTTACCCATCAGGACGACACCCTCACCACGCAGAGAGACACGGATCTCGTGCATCTGCTGGGAGCTGACATTGTCGACACCGACAATGAAGACGGTCTTGTACTCATCGAGAAGGGCCTTGAGCTTCTCGAAGTAAGCGGCCTTGGTAGCAGACTTGCCCCCCATTTCTCCTTATTTCGCTGAAGAAAGGCTGTTTAAGGGCAAGGGAAAATTTGTTGAAGTTGTTGTTGTCCGAATAAATCGAAACGTTGAAGGATCGAAGAAACAATCGCGCCGCGGATTTTAGGAAATCTTTACTCGGTTGTGGCCTCGCTAGCCGATATGTCACGTGGGCCCCGCTCCGCGCTTAGCTCCAGCTCCTGCTTGGAGTAGGCGGTGTCGCATGCGGTGTCGCACTCGCGGGCGGTGAGAGGCTTTTTTTTCTGCCTTGTGCCTATTCCATCTATCAAATCGCAAGTGGGGGCAAAGGTTGCTTTCTCCGATTGCTACTTGCGATATCCATTATTATCGGGGCCGAACCACCATCTTTGAGCTCCAATTGAAGCGGCACACCATGGCTCTCAACTTCCAATACCCCTTTCAATGCATTCAGTTTGTGGAGAGGCCGCAGGCTAAGCTTCTGCTTGCCTCCGCAGGCCCACGGCTGTACTCTTACTCTGCCGAGACCGGCCAACGACTTGCGAGCTGGCCACAAGATACCGGCTCAAGTGACCAAGAACCCCCAGAGAAGAAAAGAAAGGTCTCAACGGCGGAGGGCGGCTCTGTGGAAGAGTCCGAGACCGCAGAGAAGACCGAGAAGTCGAAGGCCCCGCCTGCTTGGTCGAACATTCCCATTGTCACTAGCACTTCGAACGGCGAATATGTCATTGCTGTCACAGGAGAAGACAAGTGTATTCGCGTCTTCCAGGTCCAAGATGATGGTTCATTCCAACAACTCAACGAGAGGTAAGCGTGGCCAATGATACTTTCCCACGAACTGAGCGCGCTCGTCGTTGTATACTAACGCTGCCCCCGCAGAATCATGCCCAAGCGACCATCCTCTATAGCATTGACTAGCGATGAGACCACAATCCTATGCGCCGACAAATTCGGGGACGTTCACTCTCTACCCCTCATCCCCAGTAATGAAAAGCCCGCCGTTGCTCCCAGACCGAACAGAGAGGCGAAACTCAGCCATCCTGCCGCAACCAACCTGACCGTGCACACAAAGGGCAATCTGAGAGCTTTGGAACAGCAACTTGAACTCGCCAAGAAGAAAAAGGAAGCAGGGGAGGAGAAGTCTGGCCCCTCGTTCGAACACCATCTCCTGCTCGGCCACGTCTCGCTGCTCACCGACATGCTCTTCGTATCTCTCCCTTCCGACACCCACAAGCGTACCTATATCCTGACCGCCGACCGCGACGAACACATCCGTGTCTCCCGTGGCCCACCCCAGGCGCATGTCATCGAAAACTACTGCTTGGGCCATACAGCCTTCATCAGCAAGATCTGCGTGCCGCGGGACGCTCCCGAGTACCTGATCTCCGGCGGAGGCGACAACTACCTGATGGTCTGGAACTGGACCGAGGGCCGTGCTCTCCATAAGGTTCCCTTGGTCGAGGACTCATCCGCCGCTGAGGTGGTCGTCCGCGGAATCTGGGCCACGACACTCGGGGACCTGCGACTCATTCTTGTTGCGCTTGATGGGTAAGTCCATCTGATCAAATCAACAACAACAACCGCAGAATCGAGAACGATCAACCACTAATCCTCAATCATCCTCAGATCCTCCCAACTCCAATGCTTCACCCTCGAAGCCGACGGCTCCCTCAAGCCCCAAACCCCGCTCGACCTCACCGGCAATGTCCTCGCCGTGACCAGCATCGAGAAGGACAACACGCTGCTCATCTCCGTCGACTCCGTCCGCACCGCGGGCTCGACTAACGAGTGGCGCGCAAGCCCCTCTGCCCCTTCCATCCTGCTCGAGGCCTTCCGTCTCCAGCAGGGCACCGAAGGCTCGCTGGGCTGGGAACCGACCCTGCAGTCCGCGACCGGCGCTATCAACGCCGTGGGTACGTTGGAAATCGCGGCTACCACCGAAGACAAGAAGCGGGGTGAGCTGAATGATCTATTGTATGCCATGAGCAAGCTTCGCAAGACGCCGAGAGGCGGGGAGGACGAGTAGACGAAGTCATCAAAATGAACCAATGTATACCTTTTATGAACGTACACGAGTAAACTCTTGTGAACATCACAAACGATTATGTAATTGTACATAGTTATTCTTAGATATTGACATATTCCGTGTAACAGGCCTTGTCAGGGATACGACGATATTCAGACGTTGCTACCAGTAAGAAACTCTTCCGGTGTCGTTTTGAAAGCTCCTGCAGTTTCCTGTGTTGAGAGTGTCCGTCGTAGGTGGGGCTATCTACACATTTTTGCTATGAACCCTCCAACTCATGTTTCTGCGAAAAGCCCGTCGCAGAATTGGACTACTTATAGCAGCCACATTATACCATCTCTAACCAACCCCAATTATGCCCTTGATTCATCCCAGAGGGTTCCAAGCCATTTCTAATCTCACCCACATGTGAGACCGTTGAAATTGTGAAACGCCTCTTCATGGAATCCTCTGCCGCGGGCCAAACATCCCACATTTTCTTCGCCCACTTCGCTCACCCCTACCCCCAGGAACAGGAGAATGATAAGATCAATAGAAAATAGACAAAGAAAATCGAGCTCGCTATTGACAGACGGCTAGCTCAGAGCCAAGAGCCACACTGTATCTAGTTCGGGCACAAGGGCATAGATAGCTTTTTATCCCAGCTGCCACGCAGAGTCAACCAGAGGCCACACGGCGCAAGCTATGAACACGACCATTCACAGCATACTCCTCTCGCTAGAATCCATCTATCCACAGCAAAGTTGAACGAATCCCATACAGTAAGGTACCACTACCGACCAACCACAAGAAGCCAACCACCATGCTAAGTACGTAGGCAAAACAGCCTGGAAGTATTCCAAAGGGAAGTAAAAGAGATTATATTCATATGTACAGAAAGTACATCCCACCCACAACACACACCTAGAACAAAAGACTGTCACCCGTCATCCCCACTTCGGCCAAACCTACCGCCAAATCCACCCAGATCGCGGCGGAAGAACTTGCCGATATTCTTCAGATTCTCGTTCAGGTTCGCAGTGGCGCTGCTCTCCGCGCCGGGGTTGCTCGGGGCCGAACCAGCGGGATTGGGCGTCGAGGAGGCCGAGGTGAGGATGGCTCCGCTGCCGCCACCACCAACACCGGATGTTGCGCCTGCGCCGCCTCCTCCGGGTATCGTGGTTGCCGAGGAGCCGCTCATGGGGGTTCCGAAGCGGTCGACGCCGTCCTTGGCGGCGGAGATGAGGGCGGAGCCGAGCAGGGATGCGTCGAAGCGGGTGGGGAGGTTCGTGGCGCCGATGGACGCGGCGGCCGAGCCGAGTCCCAGGCCCTGGGAGACCGAGGTGGAGGTGGGCGCAGGAGTGGATTGCAGGGCGGTTAGCATGGGGTTACTCTGCTGGAGGTTGGAGGCGTAGCGATCGGATGCGCGGTGGATCTGGAAGAGTTCCAGGAGGTGATTCTGTTCCTGGCGGCTGCGGATGCCCTTCATGTCAAGGATCTTGCGGAAGTTGGTGTTGTTCTGGTCGGCGATGTGGACGAGGTACGCCTGCACGAGGGCCTCGGGGGGTGAAGGGTGCACCTGCAGGGTCTTGAGGAGGGCCTCAATCTTAGCGAAACTGCTGTTGACGCGCTTGACGAAGCCGGCGGGGGCGGGATTTGGGAGAAGTGATGAAAGACCGGCTTTGAGGGCGTAGGCATCGAGGAGCATCTAGACACAGGTGATTAGTTTGGGAGAGGCAGCGGGACGTAGACGGTGATCGAGAATAGTTTACCTGCTCCGCTCCAGTCTCTGCAATAGGCTTGGACTGGAAGATGTTGGTGGTGAAAAGGTTTGAGATCAGCTCTACAGTGTGGTCTGCAAAGGCCCGCGCGTATTGCTGTTTGTGTAGTAGTTGTAGAGTTTCCGAGCACTTGGTCTGAGTCTTTGACAAGAGTTCGCCCACGTAGGAGCTCTGGTCGCTGACATTTTCCAACCGACTCCAGGGTATATTGCGCATTTCGCGCCAACAAGGTTCCAAGTCGATCTCAACCCTCCGTACAAGACCTCGAACGGTTGCAGACGCGATGCCCATGAATGTGTCCGCCTGGCTCTGCAGGTCCACGGACTGTTTCAAATTCTTATCCAGCCTCCCCTTGATCTTCTCCTCTAACTGGTCACAGGTCGTGTAGCAGTAATCGGCAGTGTTGAGAACCAGGATGAGATCCTCGAGGTTGGGTACCTTCGATGGTGTGTGACCACTGGGACGTTCACTGATGTAGTAGAGAAGTACCTGTTGTGCGTATTGGTCCAGGTACTTTGCAAAGACCTTCGCCAGGTCTGCAAGGCTTCCGCCGGTGGACAATTTCGCACATTGCTGTAAAGCATGTCGGTAGAAGTTGAACAGATCCGTCGAGGAGGATATCACTATGTGCGAGTCGAACTCTTCGTCCGGCGGCTTAATCGGCTGCTGCCGGTACTTGGGTATCAGTGCAGCCAGTTGCTTATCTTGAGCCTCGACCCAGACGCTGAGATAGGGCTCAAAAGCCTCCGATATAGCCTGGCCAAACACCGGCGCCTCGCTCGAGGCGAAGGTATCAGTAGAGGGACGAGCGGGGCTCACAAAGCGTCGCTCAAGCGAATGTTCGAAATCCAAGGTTTCTTGCAAACACGACAGGAGCAGATTGACGTCGATCGATTGCCCATTGCGCACCGAGCGCGAGAGGATCCCCTTGAAGTCGTCCCTCGTTCCTTCACAGAAGATATTGGTGAGTGTCTCATTAACCTTCCAAGACGCGGGGAAGATGGGCGCGTATTCCTCATCATAAATCTTCAGAATACGTCTGAACCACGCATACCGCCGCGATATGTTGTCCAGAGATCCTGCCTCCTCGTTGTTTCTGAACACCTGACGGTACTCCCGCAGTTGGAAATTGCAGTACCAGGTCACGAGCCTAGATTTGGCGTGTTCGCCCAGCGCATCCATGACCAAGCAACCCTCCGAGAGCGTCGACCTGCGCAGCCCAACCTCCCCCTTGGCGAACGCCAGCTCGAAATCCTCACAAACTTGTTCCAGGAGCTCCCTTTGTATATCTGCCACGTTCTTGCTGAGGAGAGCGATCTGATCGATCGACCGGTACGATTTGAAATGCGCCATGAGCTGAATGACCGCCTGCAGCAGCTGAGCGCAGTCCCGGTATTGCCTGGTCCGACTGAGGGCGCGAAGCTGATCGTAGGCCGTTGTCAGCATCTGCAGCCGCTTCAGGGCTGTCATGGATAGTGTGAGGTTCTTCTTCGCGTTGTCCAATTGTTTGATATCCGCCGTCATCTCCGTGATCGCGAGCTCGGTCTTGGAAGCGCGGTCGCGCACATCGTCGATCTTTTTAAACAGTTCGGTCAGGTCCGCTTTGGCGGCCTGGATGCGCTCAACACTTTCCGCATTCGAGGTGACCTGGTCCTCGACCAGGGCGCTGATATCGTCGTCGAGCTCATCTTCGTATGCGGAGAGGGACTGGGACACTTGTGACACGGCGGACAGCGTGGAAGGATGGGAGAAGATTGAGTTAAGATGGTCGATAGGATCGTAATCCGCTAGTGCAACAGATTGATCAGTGATTGTGCTTCGTAGGACGCAGGACTGAGGGTTGTCAGCCGAGTCCGCTCACCTGCATCTAAGGGGTCGATATCGGCCGCTCCATTGGAGGGCATTGAGGCGGTGGTAGTGGTAGTAGTGGTGAACATTCCATTAGCTCTTTATTATAAACACCAAACACATGCTGCAATACCAGCTTGAGCGTAGTCGCCGATTCAACATGCACACCACATTCAAAGAAGTACAGGGGGGAGGAAGAACAAAGAGAGCTAGTTAGTTGTTATGGAGTAGGATGGGTTGATCAGCTCCAAACGATTGGGGGGGGGGGGGGGAGCGGGAGGCGGGGAGTTGGTTCGGAGAAGCTCACAAAGCGCGGGCGGGAGTCCGGCAAGTTGTTCAGCACTCCGGGCTCAACACCATGGAACTTGTTGGAATTCTTGTCTGGTTACTCCAACAATCTACAATATCTATTCAAGCTTTCATTTCCTTCGCTTACAGCGGTTGACATGTGAAAATTTTGTGGATGGTAATGAATCTGCCTAGGGGGTATTGTTCTCCAATCCCCAGGCTCTTTGTTTATGGACATAATATTCGTAGTCTTGGTTGATACATAACAGGAAAAGATGGAAATAAAAACTAGATTCAGTATTTGAGTCTTCAGCCCGATTTGCCATTCGCCCGAGCCATGCAATAAGAAGCAGCAAAACAGACCAGGTCAAAGTAAGACAAAATTGTAACTCCAAGCAAACACCATTGGGATTTAGCAAAGTGTGATTTGAACCCGCCGTTCTGTCGTTGACGAGCGGCGGTGCCGAGTGTTTAGACTGTTCCGGCTAGGAAGGCTTCAGGGGGCAACGTTCCCTGTTCCTATAGATGGATTAGTATGGATATCTTTTGCAAACAGTCTTCTGGTTGGTCTTACCTTGAGCTTGGCAAAGTCCTGCAAAGCTTTGTCCAAGTCCCAGCCATTTCCGCTGATAGCCAACTCGGAATACTGCAAGGTCATTCCAGTCTGGCTCATGACTTGAATTACGAGTTGCTCTTGCTGCACTTGAGTCTCACTCTTTCCGGGGGCAGGCATGCCATACCCTTCCGGGGTGGCTGGTGGTCCCACCACCTGCTGAGGAACAGCTGCCTGATCGATAGACTGCTGCTGGGGGGTTGCCTGTTGAGCCGCCGGTTGAGCGGCTTCCTCGGTTTCTGGAGCCCATGCTTCGTTACCGCCGTACGCGCGACAACATAGGATGTCGTTGATGACTCTCACTCCACCCGCGCCGCCGCCAGGGCCTAGTACGAACGTTCTGTCGAAGCTCCGCGTGTCAATCTTGGAGCCCTTGCCGATTTCGTCGTATTTACCGTGAACTGTGATCAAGAGGCCGCCAACACCAGTGGGACTCTGGCCGGTCGGATCAACCAGTCCTGGGATGGGATAACACTCAATCAGCCAATCCTGAGGATGCGCCGCGATATCCGGGTGTCTTGTAGCAGGAAGGCTGTTCCATAGCTTGCGAATTTTGTCCGCACCGTTATGCGATCGAGACATTCTTGCGGTCAAGTGCGTGATTCTAAGCAGGTTCCTGCTATTCTTGATGTACGCGTCCCAGGCTGCAACATCAGCTTGCTGGGCTCTGGGAGCGGCGGTGTTGATGTTAAGAGTGAATGTGGATTCGTTGTCGTATACGCTATCAAGCAAACCGTTCCGGTCATTGTCGTAGCCCGAGAAGAAGGCTCTAATGAAGTTCTCGGCAATGCAGCCCTCGTCCCGGAAATACGGTGCCTGGACAGGAATCGGGGATTTCTTCAGTGCGGCCAATTCTTCTGCGGTCCGAACTTCGATACCATTGAGGACTCGGAGTTTGAGATACCACTTGAGCATGGTGTCCTTGAACGTAGGGTCGGCACTGAAAGGGGTGTTGGAGAGGTCCAGGAGCTCGAGATTTTCGAACTTATGGCGCCATGCCAGCAAGGACTGTGCGTCCTTGAAGTCGTTGTGCGAAAGGTCGAGGTTTTTCAAGTCTGGGAAAGCTTGCGCCAAGGTGGTGACCATCTTAAGATTCTCAAGCTTGTTGGCCCTCAGACTGACACTCTCGACCGCCCGGCGACGCGCGGCGGGGCTGTCGAATACCAGGCTAAGATTCAGCTCCCAAACCTTCATCAGCGCAGGAAAGAATTTGGATTCAGTTGAAGTGCTTTGGAAAATCCCCATGGCGATGAGATCTGGATCGTTGTGTAGATCCGAGAGATCAAGGAGCTTATTTTCTCGGTTAAACCGCTTGGCGAGGAAAGCAGTCATCTTAGCCTTCGTGTCGGCGGCCGTGGGCGTGCTACCATTCACAGGTAGCATCGCCTGGTCTATCCCAGCTTCATCATATTTTTCGATTTCCAAAATTTTGCCTGCAAAATTAAAGCCGTTGAGCTGAAGCATTCTGTTCAGCAGTTCCGGCTTGATAGACACGATGATCGCGTCGCCTTCGAGCCGCGACTAGTGAACGTTAGTAAGGCGCAAGAGACCTCCCATGATCGCGATCATCCCAAGGAATAAATGCCATATGAGCGGAAGCAAGTGTCGACCGTCGTTCTGGAGGTACCATCACTGAAAACGAGAGCACATCGGAGAGGACGACGCTGGTGATAACTCATATGTCGATGATCGCAAGTTCTGGTGTTGCACATACCTTAGTGATCCTTGCGCGTGCGCTAGCTCTCGCGTCGGGTGGGCTGAGTTTCTTCTCGAGGAAGGCGATTAGGCTTTCTTGGCCGCCGTCGGGATTCGATTTGGCCTTGCTCCCCTTCCAGTTGTTGACCCTGACCTGTTCCAGATTACTGGCCCGGCCACCTTGGCGGATATTTGCTTGTTGCGATTCCGAGTTGCTGGAAATAGCCTTCTGAATGGCATCGATAGCCCGGGTGGATGTCTGAGACCGTGTTCCAGAAGAAGCGCCGGATCGAACAGAGTCCCCACGACCTCTCTTCGCACGGGCCTGAGACGTATTTCCATCCATGACCAGATCACCTTCCCGATCGACCTTTTTCGCAGCACCCCGCTTGCGGATGCCCCCGCGATCCGAAGCGCTGGGACGGCCTCGAGCCTTTCCGTTCTTCATAGTGGACAACAAGGAGAAAATTCGTGATATGGATGGTATTTGTCGACAAGATTGTGTTTTAGAAGGAGACGAAGTCGGGCGTCGACGATGCGAAGAAGGCTTTTGTAGGCAGATGGAGCGCTGCGCGCTTTGTCGTCCAGAATCAGGCAAGCGGCATTCAATAAAAGATGTTGAAAGAAGTCGCTTACGAGGTCGAGTGGGATGAGATGAAAGAAAGAGTCTTTGAGACGGTGTCCTAAATTTGGGGAACCTCTGGTGCGTTTAAGAGAGTACCACCAACCAACCTCGGAGTGGAGGTTTGAAGGAGGGGAATAATGGAACAATGAAAAAGCAGAAGCTAGTTTAGAGACAAGTCAAAAGAGTCAGCAGAAAAAGTGACGTGCACCCGGGACGATGCGCATCACGTGAGCGGGCAGCAGACCGCCCTGCAACTGATAGCTACCACGTGACCCGCTATCAGGCACTGTATCCAAGCATGTCCAATCAGAGTCTGTAGTCTGTCCTTTGGCACTGTTGGTAATACCTTCGTATTGATGCATGCACGTCGGTAGATAACCGTACCGCGCTAATCTATAAGGAGTAAAATTGCAACAATACCCCCCGTACTCGGTATTGGCCTGATACCCGCAGCGTTAAGTCCAGTCAGTAGTTCTCCGCTTCAGCTTTAACAGGACAGCTTGTTCCATTGAAGTCGCACGCCAGTCGTCACTCCCAGGAGAGGATTTGCTTTGTGCTGGAAACTTACTGTCCTACCACCTCACTCACTCATTCACGTACGTCCCCTGATCTATATCCCAAGATATTCTGTCCCATTGAGCGACCTCAACCCAGTTGGCTAACATTCAGCTTCAGTCATTATTTACCAGGCGCCGCCCCTGCCTTGATCGCGGGCACTAAATAGCTGATCTCCGGTCCATAGCGAAGACCGCGCACCCTTCCACATACACGACGACCCTCTTCGCATGGTCGTCAATCTGTTAGAGAGATGCCGGCCAAATCACGATTTACAAGGTTAGATGCGTTCGCCAAAACGGTCGAAGATGCGCGCGTTCGAACCACGTCTGGAGGAGTTATCACCATAGCATCGTTGCTGGTTATATTCTGGCTTGTATGGGGAGAATGGGTGGACTACAGGCGCGTAGTGGTTCTGCCCGAGTTGGTGGTCGATAAGTCAAGAGGTATGAAGAAACACTCTTCTCTTTTGCATGAGATTGCATGAAAAACGAAGCAAGACTGACTGAACAACTTTTGGCGCGAAACAGGCGAGAAGATGGAGATTCATCTGAACATGACCTTCCCCCGACTACCTTGCGAAATGTTGACCCTCGACGTTATGGATGTGTCAGGCGAGCAACAGACGGGCGTGGCTCATGGTATCAACAAGGTGCGCTTGACTTCGGAGGCTGAAGGAGGTCGCGTGATTGATGTGAAAGCTCTGGAGCTGTAAGCTTGGAATCCCCTTGTTCTTCCTTGCTGGTCACTGCTGACCGTGCCGCTTCCAATCTAGTCATTCTTCGAAAGAGACCGCTAAGCACCTGGACCCTGATTACTGCGGCGAATGTGGTGGCGCACCCGCACCTGCCGGTGCCATCAAGGCTGGCTGCTGCAACACCTGCGAAGAGGTCCGTGAAGCTTATGCCCAAAAGCAATGGGCCTTCGGCAAGGGAGAGAACATTGAACAGTGTGATCTTGAGGGGTATGCGGAGCGCATTGATGCGCAGCGCCGGGAAGGCTGCCGCCTCGAGGGTGTCCTCCGCGTCAACAAGGTGATCGGCAACTTCCACATCGCGCCCGGGCGCAGTTTCACCAGTGGCAATCTCCATGTGCACGATCTCGCCACGTTCTTCGAGCCTAACCTGGCCGAGAATGAGAAACACACCATGACCCACGAGATTCACCAGCTTCGATTCGGACCTCAGCTGCCTGACGAGCTGTCCGATCGCTGGCAATGGACCGACCACCACCACACCAACCCCTTGGACAACACGAAACAGGAGACTAGCGAACCTGGCTACAATTTCATGTACTTTGTCAAGGTGGTCTCGACTTCGTACCTCCCCTTGGGCTGGGATCCGCTATTCTCGTCCTCCATCCACAGCGCCTATGACAAGGCCCCTCTCGGAGCTCATGGAATTGCCTACGGAGCCGAGGGAAGCATCGAGACCCACCAGTACTCGGTGACCTCCCACAAGCGATCCCTGCGAGGCGGCGACGCCTCCGACGAAGGCCACAAGGAGCGACTCCATGCCGCCAACGGTATCCCCGGCGTCTTCTTCAACTATGACATCTCCCCGATGAAGGTCATCAACCGCGAAGCTCGCCCTAAGACCTTCACCGGATTCTTGACTGGAGTCTGCGCGATCGTCGGTGGTACTCTGACTGTGGCCGCTGCCATTGATCGTGGGCTGTATGAGGGCGTCAACAAGATGAAGAAGCTTCATTCGCATTGAGGTTGTGCTCTGCTGCTATGTTCAGCAGACTACGGGAGACATACACAATAAAAAAAATAGAAAAAGAACAAGATAAGAGAAGTACTCGAAAAATCAAGGGAAAACAGACAGCTGCGCAGGAGCATCAGCAAGGCAGGGCACTCAGGCAGTCCAGGCGTTTTAGGTCCATACACCATGGTACGTACACATACTATCATATCCATTGGAAGTTTGTATTAGCATATTTCTCAAGATGAAATCAATTGAGTGTTTTGTGGTATAATCTGTTTCTATCCGGTAATCCAGTAAGACAGGGCAGAGATCCAGTGGCGAATGCCGGGGCCCTGGAATCTGGACTCCCAGCAAGCATGGATGAACCAAACCCGGGGGGTGCGGCCACCACCGCTTATGACGTTATAGCAACTAAGTTAGCTACTATTACACTCCCTCCCCCTCTCGGCGCACGCGACCGATTCCATTCCTTGAGGCCTTCTTTTTTGTTTCTTCTAACTGTAGGCTATGATGTTCCACGATTCCATGAGACCATGTTCACGATCTGCCGCAAACCCAGATTATTGATCCGTCCACTCGAGCGCATCCTACCGTCTCCCCGCCACCATGCCTTAATAACCTCCGCGGGGTTGCGCTATTATCCCATTCGAACCCA
Source organism: Aspergillus brunneoviolaceus CBS 621.78 (assembly GCF_003184695.1). NCBI lineage: Eukaryota > Fungi > Ascomycota > Eurotiomycetes > Eurotiales > Aspergillaceae > Aspergillus > Aspergillus brunneoviolaceus. Next base: position 361,667 of record NW_020290764.1, on the reverse strand, counting down.
GACGACAACCACGCCGCTCCCTCCGCATCAATTCCCTACAACGGGCTTCGCGAAGCTTGATCCGTCGGAGGCACTGGAAGAAGAGCAGCTCCCCTACTATGAACCGAAACACTTCTACCCTGTCCACCTCGGCGAGGTCTTCGCGGCCCGATACCAGGTCGTCGCCAAGCTCGGATACGGCACCTCGTCGACCGTTTGGCTTTGTCGAGATCTTCTGTACGTTTCCCCCCGTTGGAGGACATGATACATGCAACTTCCAAAGAGTCGCACAGCGAAATGCTTCGCACACGGAACAGACGAACGAAGGCAACTGAACTCAGCCCCTCAGGACCCATGGATACCGCACCCTCAAGGTATGCGCGCAGGGCCACGATCCCGCGCACGAGGTCGCCGTCTCCGAGCACCTCCGAAACGCCCCGGACCATGCAGGAAAGGCGCTCGTGCGGCTGGTGCTGAAATCCTTCGTGGTCTCCGGACCCCACGGGAAGCACCGGTGCCTGGTGTACAAGGCCTGCGGGATGAGCATGACCAAGTACATGAATGGGTGCACCCTGCCCACGGAGCTGGGGCAACGGAGTCTCCAGCTGACCCTAATCGCGCTGTCGTTTCTCCACGCGAACCAGACCGTCCACACCGGTAACAGCCTTGTCGCCCCTCAGTTTCTTGATCCTCTCATCTGAATCAAGAGAGACCCTTCGCTGACCAGCAAAACACCAACCAAACAACAGACGTCTCCCCCAACAACATCCTCCAAAAGATCGATGACAGCGCCATACTATCCGCCATCGAAGAGGACGAGATGACGCAGCCGATCGCCCGGAAAGTCCTGGACGACCGGACCATCTACCGCTCCCGATCCATGCCCGCCTGCGAAGGGCTCCCGGTTCTCTCGGACCTCGGGGAGGCGCGGTTCGGCCACGAGAGATACCAGGGCGATATCATGCCGGGGATCTACCGCGCGCCTGAGGTCATTATGGGGATGGAGTGGGACTGCAAGGTGGATATCTGGTCCATTGGTGTGATGGTGAGTTGTGGTTTCCAGCCCTCGAAGAATCCCGTACCCTCGATCTACCTGTACCCCCCACCCCCCGCTGATCCGATCCGAGTGAATAGGCATGGGATTTTATGCAAGACGAGCATCTCTTCTCCGGCAAAACCCACGGGGTCCTGTGCAACGAGCAGCATCTCGCCGAGCTGGTCTCGCTGATGGGGCCTCCCCCGCCGGAATTCGTCCAGAGGTGTAGTAGTAGTAGCAGCAGTAGCAAGTGTGCCAGACTCTTCGATGAACGAGGTATGATCTACCCCCAAGACTACCCCTGCGACACGGTTCGAACTCGCTGATACCAACTTATCGGTAATGCAGGAAACTGGAAGGGCTCCATCCGCATCCCGCGCCAATCCCTGGACCAACGAATCCAGCACTTCCAGGGCGCCGATAAGACACTCTTCCTGAATTTCCTCCGGCGCATCTTCCGGTGGTTGCCGGAGGAGCGTCCCTCCGCGGAGGAGCTGGCCCACGACGAGTTTCTGATGCAGCCGATCCTGGCGGCGAGGAAACAGAAGTAGTAGCCCTTCAGGGCAAGTTCGGATCATGTCGTTAGATAGACTAATTTAGTTGAGCGTTTTGTATAGTCTCTATACCGTGATATGATGGCGACCAATAGATCATGCCGACTGCCTCTGCATTCCTTTCGCCATAGCACTTGCATACAGAGTAATCAAGTCAGGGGGGGGCCGGAGGGTTGGAATTGATTGACACTCACAACAGATTAGAGTAAACTCCGTAACCTCCTCCTGCAATTTGCAACTGTGCTTGCGCCAGCTGGTTGCCTTCCTGGAATTGACATTTTATACTTTCTTCTGTGCCTTTCGAGAAGTTCCTAGCTTTATCTCCCCACTCCGCTGCTCCCACATCTGCTTCTCATATGGAAGGATGGTGGTTGAGTATAACTTCGGGCTACGGCTACCACGTTCCTGTACTTCCAAGAGAGAGAAGGGTGGAGGTGGTGGCTGGATTCGTTTTTTACTTTCTGCGAATGAATGAGCTCGAAGACCAAGCAGAATTAAGGACTACCTACCGATAGCAAGTGGGCGACTTCAGGGTACCCAGGAATGTGTAGGGTAAATGCCTAGTGATGAAGCGGCTTCGTAGAAGAGAGAGATGTAAGGATTTCCCGCAACGTGACCAGCACATCAACCCTTCGAGCACGATTACTTCGGCTCCAAAGCCTACATCTGTCATACGTCGTACAGAAAGCATCTGATGAAGTGCACCGCAGAGCAATGGGTTTATCCGATTGTTGACCGTGGAGCAACTCGCAAGACGGGGGAAAAAGCTCCTGCCCTCATGGGATATCAAAATACCTTCTAGAAAACAAAGCTGCGTGAGTTGAACGCCAGCAACGTCGGGGAAAAAGAACATAATCCCCAAGATAATAACGCCGACTGATGCTGAGAACGAAACGCTACCAACCCAAAAACAAAAGCAAAACAGCAATCGACCAACCAGAGTCTTCGAGTTCTAGCTCTCTAAGATGCATCGAGACCTTCAGAAAGGAAAACAAAACAAAAACAACACAAAAACAGATAAAGCAAAAGAGATAGCGACTAGATATCGGAAGTATCAGATCTCAAGCGAGAACGAAGCGAGCGAAATGAGTACAAGATGGCGAGTCGGCACAAAGCAACGCCCAATCCGCGCGCAAATGTTCCCCTAGTAATGGCTGGCGTTGGCATTACTGAAATAAGCAGCCGGCTGGCCGAGAGATTGAGTGTGATGATGCGCTGGGGGCGTCCGTGACTTTTGCGCTGCGAAGTATTGCCCGTACCACGACTGGCGCCGCGGCTCTTCTGGATAGTAAGGCTGGTTGAGAGCGTCCCAGGTCCGGCTGGCTGCAGGAAGGTTATACACGCTGTAGTGGTTATCTTGGCTATATGGCTGAGTCTGGGGCTGTGCGGGCATTGGCTGCTGCTGCTGTTGTTGCCAGTGTTGCTGACGCTGTGCGATGGCGTGCTGCACCATCTGGTTGGAAACCCCTTCGCGGATGCTCTTCTTCTCGCGCTCTCGAGCATCAATGGCCCCAACCAGACCCATGGGATTAACAGGAGTCACTTGAGGCTTGTGCCCGCCGGAGAAATCAAGCAGCGGAGCGCCAGTCATACGAGAGATATGCTCCTGCTCGCGGGCCGACAAATGCGACGAGAGTTCGTTGTAGTTCATGACAGTACTAGCGCCACGAGAGTGAGGACGCGCCGGGCCCTCTTTGTGGCCAGACGGGTGCGTTTGTTGCCTGGATCCGCTCGTCCATTCTCCAGAAAGGGGCCGAGGGAGAGCTGGTGCTAATTTCGCCGTTGCTGATGAAGATAGAGTTCGGTGGTGGACATGAGCAGGCGGGCTGGGAGCTGACCGTTGTTGCACAAATTGCTCTGGTGTGAGTCGGCCAGGAGTGGTTGGTCGCGGAGCAGCCATGCCCGGCTGCCACATCATGCTGGGTGACCGAGAATGCGAGCGCTCCATGTGGTGCGGGGGAGCTTGTTTTTCTGTTACATTTGAATCGCTCCTCTCGTGACCCATTTTTTTATAGGTCTCCGAGGTACTAGGACGTGCGGTGGTAGGCATCAAAGTCATTGTCGGGCCAAAGTCGATAGTGGGAATGTCGGGATTGGGCTCTGCCGACTGTTCAAGAGCGTAATGCGCGTCGCCAATGACATAATCCTTCTTGTCAGGCACCGTGCCTACCGTCTTCATGACTCCCATCCTAGGTCGAGGGATCGACTTGACCGAGCGCTTGCTGTAGACAGACCCTTTTGTACTAGCATAATCAGGGGATGCAGCTGACTCATCGTCGTAAATGCTTCCCTCATCTTGGCGGTTCCCAGGCTCTCGCGATGTGAATGATAGCTGGCGGCTACCAACCCAGTTGAGGGCCTCTTCATTAACAGTGTGGCGAAGATCATCAAAGCTGGGCTCCCCCGTCATACTCGAAGAATCTGGCTCCCCAGCGTACTGCTGAGGTACGGGCTTCCTCTTGACAGCCTTTGTAGTATCCAGGCGCAGACCACGTGCCTTAGGTATAGCCAGTGGTGGCCCGAAGGAACCAGAACGAGAGCCAATAGGCGGGGCAGGTTGTGGATCGCTGCTCCTAATTGCCTCCGGGTTCACCCAGTCTGCATAGTGCTCGATAGATTCATTGCTTGGGGTTATTGGACTGGGCTCGTTCGAGTCTGTCGTCGTCGCTCGGTTTTCTGCCGGCACATCAGGACCAAGACGACTTAAACCCCCGGAAGCCGCCACAAGCTGTGTAAGAGTGGCGTCCGACATTCTGTTGTTGACTTTCCTTAAGTCGGACGACGGCCTAGGCCGGGTAGGGGGAACCTCTCCCGGTCCGTGAGTGAAAGCAGGCGGTTGGGCCACCGGCGAAGGAGGCGACACAGGGCGGAACTGTTGACCAACAGCTTCGGCCGCAGGATCTGCATGAGGGTTTGGCTCACCCTCCACACTGCTACGGTCACTATCGCGGGCTCGTTCTCCGTTTGGCGGAAGCTCGTGAGATGATGATGGCGGGGAGCTGTCGCTAAGAGAAACAGGAACCTGGGCCTGAGAGGCAAGCCCAGCGAAATCAGAAGCACCACGCGCGTGATGTACTGGGGAGATGGGATCACTTTCAGGCCCCGCGCGAACGATAGCATCAGTAGACTGGTTGTAGCCTGGTCGATTCTCGGGGGGAGTCATATTGCGCTGATTGGGTCCAGCGCGAACATTGCCGCCTTGACGGCTTGGAAGACTGGACCGAAAGCGTGGCTTGCTTCCAGAAACGCTACTAGTCCGGCTTCCAGCTGTCGCCATGCGTCGTGAAGTAGCCTCCTTGAGCTGCCTCCTCCATTCCGCTTCGCTCCAATTCTGGCTTCCAGGTGTCTGCATGAGACTGGAGATATCTAGGATATCCAAGTAACCATAACGTCGCCGGTTAGGAAATGCGAACATGATACTTTTAATGTGATTGGTGGCGGCGAGCAGCCGAGTCGGCCTTCCATAGAGGTTGAACGTGTCAAAGGTTGGTATCAGAAAGCGGAGCATCATTTCGAAGCCCGAAACAGCTGGGTGGACTTCAGGCATGACGAAGACGAACCCTTCGGAGGTGGACTCCGGTTGTGAATGGACTGTGATTCTCCCTTCTATTTTGACCAAAGTCGACTGGTCAATCAACGGCTTCGACTGTGGGTATATCGCGTAAGCAGCGTATGCGTCGGTGATTGTGGCAATCGGCGTCGCTTTCTTGGTTTTCTTCGTTTCGTAAAACTTGATGTGGCCTGTGACTAGTCGAGGGGCGCGGTCGTATGCCGACTTCTTGATCGACTTCTGCGCTTTTTGGAACTCCTTCTCATTTGGGGGAGTAATGACGAACCAACATCGCTTCCATGGCGTTCCCGCGCCAAATCTCACACGAGCCCAGTCTTCATGTTTGAATCGGTTGCGCTCGAGGATATGTTTGACATTGTTCAGGCTCTTTCCTTTGCCAGCAATGATCGAGCCAGTATACGCCTCATACAAGGAGGTGTGCTCGAACAAAGTCAAGCGTATGGCTGCAGTCCATTGCGTCAAAGAATGGAAAGAATTGAAGTGGAGGAGGTATCGATTCTGGCCCGCGGAGCATATGCTCAGTATGTTCTTCAATGACTGTACCTCCTGGTTTCGAGTTGGTAGTGTTTCGAGCTTGATGAGTGAATGCCAGTCAGTATCGGGGCTAGACTAGTGCCGGTCCGGAACGCCAAGAGGGGGTTTATGCAGATCTTACCATCTTGATCGAAGCATCCGCCAAGTTGATGAATGTTGGGCGAACGTCACCTTCGTCTCCCGCCTCGTCCAGCGCTGCAGCATCCCAAAGAGAGAGAGCAGTCCCGACGAGTTGCGCATAACATTCGACCCATTGTCGGTCGGAACACGGCCGGCCGTCTGCAATTCCCATCGATTAGTCCCAACTCAAACCTTAATGAGCTGCAGCGAGACACATACGAGTATCCAAGTCATTCAACTTCAAGAAGTAACCTTCGTGATATAGTTTGTTGGCATGGCTGTTGAGATGGCCGAAAATAGGCTGAAGTTCTGGCGGTGTGTCTTGCGAAAACTCCACCAGAGGGGGATTGTGCGAAAAATAGGTCGAATCGGGTCGTGACGAGATTCGTCGTTCCGCGTTGGATGTCCCACTAATCGGCGACGCATCAACAGGTGAAGCGGTATCTGGCGTCGGGGGATCATTCCTAAACGGGGGGTGATTCAAAGTGACTGAAGCCGACGCGGTCCGATGGTGTTGGCTGGGGTTATCTTTGCGAGAGGAGCCGCCGAAAACCGACATCAACGATAACACTGGGGAGAGAATCTGGTGTCAGTATAGCGCTTTCCAAAGCAAGTGAGAACGAATTCCCTACCTCGCGAGCGACCCATGATGTCCAGAATCGAAACTAGAATAGTAACAATAAGTTGAGGGAGAGACCAGTTTCAGGCCCACGGTATAATGTGGCTGCGACCCGGCAGACGCAGCAGCTCGCGCGAATGATGAAGCCCACTGGCGATGCGATGGAACGAAGGTGGAAACGAGAAATGAAAAGTATCGGGGAGGCGAAATGCCAATTGAGACCAGCTCCTTCGTAGCGAGAGACAGCGACGAGGTGTGTCAGGGCCTGCCAAGACTAGGAACGGCGGAAGTCTGGTTCCATAAGGTACCGGTCGTGAATGTTGGAGGCGAAAAGAGCGGAGAGGCAAGTGATAGCGAGGAGATGCGTAGTCAGCGCACAAGCGCCTGTGACGAGGCCACTTGACGTCCAAATTGCGTCCGGCGAGTCAGCGGATCGGGCAGAAGAAGGGATCGCGCGGGATGTAGTTTGTTTGAGTTTGATGTTTGTGAGCGGAACGGAGGGAATGCGAACGGAGCGAGCGGAAAGGAGGAGGTGGTGGTGGAGGTGGAGGTGGAGGAGGGAGAAGAGAGATAAGGTGAACAGAGAGGTCGCAAAGCGAATGGAGAACAGAAGGTAGGGTAGTTGATGAAAAAGAAAAGTGAAAGATGAAGACCAGAAAGAGAGGGAGAGAGCGCGGGAAAGAGAGAGAGGAGGTACAAGAGGGGGGGGGGGGGGGGGGGGGGGGGGGGAGTTTTTTTTTTTTTTTTTTTTTTTTTAGGGGGGAGGAGGGGGGGGGGGGGGGGGGGGCAGACGCAGATGATACTTTGCCCAGTGGGTCTGGAGATTTGTTCACTGAGTGTTCAGTGTAAGTGCAAGTGTAAGTGTAAAAAGTGTTTTAGTTAGTGTTCGACCTTAAGTGTGTAACAGCTGACTGGCCAGGCAGTCTTTGTCTGAGACAACCCCGTCAAGCGGGGGCTCTTCAATACGAAAGGGAGATAGATGTTGGATAATTAAATCCCCCGATACGACGGAGTAGTCTAGTTGATCAGGATACTTGGTAAGTTGGTATGTTCAAGTACGGGAGTATGGTACCTATCTACATGGAGAGGAGACCAGACTATTGCCTGGGGGACAATAGATGGAAATCAATAAGAATGAAATTACAGAGGAGTATACTAAGTACGGGGGGGGCTGGCGTCATCAATTGCATGTACTTCAACCCGCTCTTTTTTAGCTCCCGCATCTCTTCCAGTAATGAGCGTCACCCCCTCCCCTGCCCCTGCCTGCCTGTCTATCATTCCACAATCCACACCAGCCGATGGATCGCCGTGGATCACTCGGAGAGGCTGCAGTGCAGCAGCAGCACACACACACACACACACTGACCACATCTTTCCTTCATTTGATGACATGGGACTATATACAATCTGAAGCAATGATTCCAATTAATATTGATCATATTGATTATTTTGAACGTGATTATTGTTTCCTTGCCCTGGCCACGCCTCACTCCTTTCTACCTACTCGGTACCAGTAGAATTTCTCCCCCCGCGTAACCGACGTTCCGGGACTGTCTCCGAGTCTCCGACTCTCCAATCAGTTGATCCCACTTGGAGACCGAACCAAATTTAGCAACAGTGTTCAGTTCTGAGCCTGGAGTCCTGCATGTCTTAACCATGACGATCATGACTGGTCAGTTTTCCCTATTTGACTTCTATTCTTTGCTTCTTCTAGGCTTTCTTGCCTGCTGTCCACGAGGGAAAGAGGGAGAGAGAAATCGAAGTCCTGCCAAGCATATTCGAGCCTTGCATGTTAACCCAGTGGTTCTTGTCTTGGCCTCTTCGAGGACTCGTTCAATAGGAGTACCCAGGACTGAAGTGGCCACCTAGGTAGTGCTAGGTAAGAAAATCCCGTGGATCTCCAGCGATAAATTACACACCGTCAGCATGGCGTATTGCTCAGTAATCCATTCGTGGAACTGGCCACAATTCTTCCATCGGTAATTATGGTCTTTTATGGAGTAGTGTTTCGGGACTGCTGGAAAAAGGCACTGCCACAAAGGCGGGTGGGTAAGTAGTGGATCGACTTACCGTGCCACAGAGCATCAGATGGTCTTCCACCTTTGTTACTTAAGTCAATGCCTCACCCGTTAGTTGTCATTATTGTTTGAGCTTGAGACCCTGAGAGCCCTACTATGTGAATATGATCAACTTCTTTGTCTGCCTAGATGGCTCAGGTGGTTCGCACAGCCTCTATTCATCAATCGACACCTCTGAGCCTATTCTTGCCACAGTCTTAGGTCTCTTGCATGTCTCACGGACAGGATGTCAAGTTCCCACGAACGGCCGAACGCCGCGACGCATCATCTTGTGAGACCTTACCCAATCCATCTTAGCCTGGAATCCAGACCCTCGCAGCCTCCGGACACGATAAAATTGTTGAAAAGAAACCGGAGACAGCAAGCGCTCAACACTGCGACCTTCTTGGGAAGAAGTATGAAATACAACGAGTTCTGCTCAATGACGAATTTTCTGTCTTCTTTGCCTAATTTTTGGCCGCTTTGAAGACATGAGCATATATTTAGGACATGTGACAATTCCAAGCCAGCTACAGATCGGGATCATCCATGCGGACAGAGTCTCGCCGTTTTCCTGAACTACTTTATACAGACGCTTGATTCTAACACGCGATTCAAGAAACAAGTCCTCGAGCTCAAAACCTAGGTACTTGTATATGCAGTCTGGGATCATTTGATTATAACTGTGCTGACAGCTATGAATCTGGACGTTGGACGTAATTGGTAGTAGTATCGTAGTCGAGTACCTATTGTGGTCTTAATCGGAGGTCTTCTAAACATACTACCTACTAGTGCAGTAAGCCTTATCTTATCTTCTAGATCTAATGAATAAGTTACTACAGTATTCTGTCGTCGATCCCATCATTGCCTTCTGGTAGCCGGTGGATTTATATCCAAACCCTAGGAAGATAATTCCGATCCCTGATTCTCGGCGTTCTACCTCTTTTCCAAATCTGGTTCCCGTCCATGTAACTGTGCGCAAGGACGCCAGTGAGCGACTCTGCGCCGCTCATCTACGACGAGTGGAGACCTGACCCATGCTTGATACCGCCCCTTCGAGGCCAGGGGAGACTGGTGCTGGTACTGTCAGCCCCAGGTGAGTACGTACTACCTGGGGTATTATGCTTTTCAGCGCAACGGGCTTGATATCGACAGGGCAGCAAGAGACTTGGAAAGGCTGAAGCTGTCGATCTGAAAGATAGTTAAGCATGCACTACACTCGAAAGCAGTTTTTGGCATTTCTCAACACAAAGCATAAAGGTGGGTCTCACTCGGACATACTGGTCGTGGAACTCGAGCCCTCGAAGGTTCAGAGAGAGGGCAATCTTGATATCGAAGCCTGGAGAGCACGAAAGACCACCCAATGCAGTCGCGCGGGTCATGCTCAAAGACACGCCGCCCACTGGAGATCACAGGGGATCATTTGAGTTGGCCTGCCCATGCTTTGGAATAACGGCGTCACGCCCAGACCAATACTTCTGATCGCGCTGAATGGCCTCCATGCAAGACCCAGATCAAATTTTCCTCTGTTGGGATCCCGGTCTTATCCTGTGCCAGATACGCACTAGGCTTTCCTCTTGCGGAGCTGAGGTTGTGAGTCCTAGTCGAAGACTGTCACAAGAGTTGCTAGTAGCTAGAGGACAGACAGTGCTGCGTACTTCTTACTCTACTAGCAGCTCAAATCTGGTATCTTACGAAAGGTATCATCTTGTTCGACTATCATTATGGTAGGGATTGATACATTCGACGTAGAAACCAATAGACAAGGGCGACCACTATGCTGGAAGTATACAGGCCTGTCCTGTGTGCAACTTCTGCTGTCCAGATGTATCTCCAGAACGCGCTTCGCAGGTCCAGCAGGGCCTGATGGTACCAATTCTGACGGGACCTGGAGATATCATGGTGATCTTGTATGAATCAGCACCGGCAGTCATCAAGGGTGCAATTGCAAATGTTCATTTCTGTGCGGATGATTTGAGTCAGGGTGTTACCATGTTCACGATACCAGGGCCCGGCGCAGGTGCTATCTCTTGCTAAGTGTGCTTTTGGGGAACCTGGTAATCATTGCTACTGAGTGCGGTGGTGTTCAAGGTTGTAGGAAAAGACGATAGGTACAAGCTCACAGTTCCTACTCGCGGTCTGCTACTCAAGCCTCCAGCTCGTCGTTTACAGACTAATCATAATCAGGCAGGGAACCGTTTGCTCCAGTGTGGATATCCAACTGACCGGAAACTTTGGGACGATTAGTGAATGAAACAGCTTTCCAGATCGTTGCCTGGAGGCCAGGATAGTGAATGTGTTATTCCCCATTCTCCCCCACTCTCTCCCTACCCCCTCCCTCCTTTCTTTTCTCTTTCTTCCTCCCCACTACTTTTCTCACGATGCAGTCTAACCTGTATTCCACATGTGATCTTATTATGAGATTCCATCGGCGACTCTGATGGTCTCTGAGACGGAGAATCGTGTCATGTGCTGGAGTTCCGAAGGGGGCGATATGGATGTAGAGGACGAAATAGTAGGGGAAAGTAGTGTCGTCATTGTAACTCTGTGAGAAGACAGTTTCCTGCCTTCACTTGTTATGACGGGAAGTGACCGGTACTGCCATGGAGGACTCTCGAGTTGAACGCTGTGGATATCTTACTGAGAATATCCAGGCTTACGCCAGAGTGAGAGTAACATCCTCACGGGAAAAAGCCGGTTTCCATGGGAAACCATAGTCTACAAAATAGGCACCGGCTTGTTCGAAATCGACTTTCTCGCTACCATTCAAGACTCTCAAGCCCAATGTTGTTGCCAGAATATCCGGACTTGCGCCAATGCGGGAGCATAATCCTTAAAGGTGAAGATTCCAACAGCTGGCCAAGTGGAACAAGGAACTGACAACACCGATACAGCAGCACATGAACCAGCCAACAGTCAAGCCGATTTGGAAGAGGTTTCAAACACTTACCGTTTTGCGACCGGTCGTTATACCATTCGACGTCGATATTGGCCAGAGTGAAACATATCTACGAGATTAGCGCCGCTTCCGGTATGATTGCTCGGGCACCTGGAACGAGAGCAGAGTACAAGAAGTTCTTGGAACACGTCTACTCGTCGCGGATTAGATATCGTACTAGATATCGTTCATCTTTAAGAACGGCCTTCTAAGATTGCAAGAGCGCACCGTCTCGCTTATGCTACTGAGCGCTGAGACCACGACGGCAAGTTTGTCTCTTCAGCTTGTTGAAGCTTATCGGAAGTTCCAGTTTCGTCTCATCGAACAGGGCGGTCTCTTAGATGCATATTCTACCTTCGATACGTAGTTATGAACAGGATAGTGCAACTTGAGACATGGGAGCTTCTCTAAGCAAAGGCCATTTCTTCATCGACGGCAAGCCTTTGGGCAGGCTTCCAGGGAGCATTCGTAACTCAGATATGCTCAATAGACTATGCGGTGACCAGGCATCAGCGCTTCTCCGTCGAGCGCCCGAGATCAGTTACAAACTGGCGCTGGCTACAAACGGCTATAAGATTTTCTCGGTGTATCGAGGTCAGGACCTAGTGATCTGGGCCTGCAAAGAGAGCCATCTACCCCAACGTCAGGAACACGATGCGTTCCCATACCAGCTGGCTGCTATGAAAGCATGTATCTTTCCTGTGTATTTATCTCACCATATCAAAACAAGATATACGTCACCTTGATATCTTCCGCGGACATGAATTTTCCAACTGGGAGGGTGCTTAATAATGTGTTGATTACTAGGTCGATGGCAGGCTTTGTCCCAGCCAGAATCTCTTGAGCTATTGCAGCAGCACGCTCATTTGGTGTTGATCTTACTTGACACCATCGGACTATATACTACCGATGACCTCTTCGAGCGTTATTCCATGCATCGTCGGTTCTGCCACTGCCACTGCTGCCAGAACACACATACGACAACGGAGTATCTCCACGAGCTGTACCGTATTGAGGTTCGAAGTTTGCAAGGATCAATGCGACGCAACAGCCACAAAGACCCGGTCGACTGACTAGGCCACTTCGATGCTGATGGGATGTATCAGTATGCCACTACCACTACAGGTTTCATGATCTTGATTCTTATCGGTGGCAACGGTGGCTATGTACTGCGCTCTATGGCAACCTGTGTTCTCCTGTATTCTGTGGCTGAAAGCGAGACTCGCGTACTCTCCATCGACGCACGGTCCCGGCGCAAGCAGGCTAGAGCTGCAGGCGCGGAGGGCGTGAAGCATACGTAACTAGTCCTCATGAAGAGGTTACGCAGCTTTCTTATCGCAGGGGCAAAGGAGTTTGGAGGCATGTCAACTACGACCGTTGACAGCAGGATGGGTTTGAAAGAGAAAAAAAAGCCCGGGGGGGAGGGCAAGCTAGCTATATGTTAAAATGTCAGGGCCATCCTGCAGGATGAGCACAATATTTGCTTTGGGGTGTACATAATGAATCCCTGGTCTAATTTCTCGGGATATTCCTTGGTAGTATATCAAACAGAGAATCTTCCTTCTTCCGGTCTTTCTTGATCTCATATGAACAAGGCGGTTTATATCTCAACATCACATTGCTTTAGAGATGACATGCCATCCCTCGCCTGAAGGGCTTATGTTCTGGCATACTCCTCTCAACAGCGCACAGGAAACTCTTGTTATAATCTTCTTTATTTGTTTCGGATACCGCTAACCTGCCTCACAAACCCTTCTGGTCCCAGAAGCTGAGGTAGAGGCAGTCTATTGCTTAGCAGTGCTGTCCGAGGGAAGCATCAGCAAGACTACTTTACTATGAGCCGGCCACCGGACCCGCGGCAACTACTCCTCAATAGGCAGTCACGCTGGACTCTGTCGTCGCCCTCTGTCACTCCACGCTGAATGCGGATTTAGAGGTGTGGGTTTATAGGGGAAACAAACGGGCAAAGCAAAAAAGGATGATGCAAGAAAAATGGTCCCAGAGGGGCTCGAACCCTCGACTTTAACGTTATTAGCGTTACGCTCTAACCAACTGAGCTATGGGACCCGGTTGGTTGAAAAATGCTAGGATCTATGGTCTTATCACCACGTGAAATGCTATGTCATTATGCATGAGGTTCTGTGTTCTACCGCCGATCCGGATCGCAGTAGGGCTGGCTCGGATCTAGCCGAATCCTGGTGCATCTACTGAGTATATCCAAAGCATACAGGTACTGTACAGTACATAGACTTGATTCAAGCGCATAGCGCCACGCTGCGGAATTGCATGTGGTCCCCGGGTCACATCATTATAGATGACGTGTTGTAGAATTGAGGTTTATGGCACCGTTTTCCTCCATCATTTGGGACTGATTGGCGCGCATGGGAGGCGTAAGTACCCGTTAGGGAGATTGCTACATTAGCCAACAACAAAAGAGTATATGCACAATCCATAGCACCGTGTTGTTATTTTCGTGCGAACTGTACTCGGGTGTAGACAATAAGATCCATTCTCGTCTCTTGCATGTTTTACTCTCTCGTGGAATTGTGCCTGCGGATAGGCCATATAGTTTTGACTTGGACTAAGTCCATAAAGCTGCGCAGGCCGCGGAAGCCGGGATCGGGGACGGACAGAAAGAATGAACGAACCACGCCTGGTGTCACCACAGCCCGGCCCTTTGAGGACCACGAAGAACAGACAACACAACACCATTGCACGCCTACGATGTTCTCCTTCGGGTGACCAAGAAGCGACGATCGGGCAAAAGCAAAAAGATAATCGGCCCGAGCCGCGGATCGAACGCGGGACCTCTCGCAGATATGCTTGGGTTTGGAATCCCTAAGCGAGAATCATACCACTAGACCACCCGGGCTGAATTGTTGGAAGGGTGTGAGAGTGTGCCGTTATGAGGACTGAATATGCATCCTGGTTGTTTAACTGCCAGAGTTGACTGAGATCCTCGTAGCGGATGCTGTTAGGATTGCGGTATGTATGATGCCTACAAAAAAATAATGGTGGGACTCCCAGTCACTCAGCAGCTCTCTGCGATGGATGGCAAAAAAGGCGCCTTCATCTGGGCAGTATCCAGTTACTGGACTTGGGGATCGAGCAACATGTCGGTACTGACTGTCTGCGGGTAGCGGGATATACAACAGTGCCAAGGTAGGGCTTGGTGGAAAAATACCTTTGTTGCGCTTGTGCTTTCACCCCCGCGGCGCTCTCCCTCAACCTCGAGCAGGAACGTCCTGCCCAGATAGGATAGAGTAGCCATCTTCTCGGTACTTCGAATAATGGTAGGTGCCACCCCCCTCACTGTCTTTGGTCACGAGCCACTCGTTCCGGCGACAAATCTATCCAGCCAGAGCAACCTCATATCGCAAGCACGTGCCTCTGATCCACCCAATGAATTGCTATAGCATATATACACCGTACCATCCATCAAGGCCTTCATCTCCAGTATGACTCTATCGGTAGGCCGAGCACAATAACCATCATACCATATCGATCCTAGACCCAGCAACAACAGCAACGGAACGGCTGTAGCGGTAGCCCTATATCCCCAGCCCCGACCCCCCCCTCCCCCGTAGAGAAGCACAGACAAAAACCCACGAAGAATAACGCACACAGTAAATAACACCTGCAGAGCCTACTCCCACGCCCACCACACAGAGACATCTACCAGACGCCACAGCCACCAGAAAGGACACTGCCACTCGCTACGGAGGCCACGCACCCAAAATCCCCACCCCAAGAACCACCTAACAATGGCATTATCCGAGGCCTTTATCCCCCACGTCTTTGACATCCCCTTCAAGCCTCTTTGTCTCAACTCATGACAAGGAGACCATTGTACATATAACAGTGAGCTTGAACGCAACCCAACAAGCAGATTTGTTGCCTAGCTTGAGATTCCCAGTAACGGTGGCATACAGCCATAAGGGTGCAATGCTCGCTTTCCAAGGTATAAGAAACATCCCCCCCCCTGAAATGGCACCCCTCCGCGCGCGCCCCCGGCTGGTCTGGCTACCACTTTATATATACTTTTTTTTCTTAGGGACGACACAAGCAGCAGGGTTGCTTCATATCAATGTCTTCAATTCGAGAAATAGTTTCGACAACGGACACCATACACAGAACAAAAGAAACGATAATCTTCGCCACTAGGGAGTTAAGTGGCATCTATCAACGGCCGCTCTGATGAGAGGTGGGAATAGAGGCGGCGGCGGTGGTGGCAGAGGTGGTAGAGGTGGTTTCAATGATCAAAATAACCGCGGTGGAGGAAGAGGGGGCGGTTTCAACAATCAGGGTGGCAGAGGTGGATTCAACAACAACAACAACAACAGAAACAACAACGGCGGAAAAAATAATCGGGGAAGAGGTGGGTTTAACAACAATGACAACAGTAACAGAAATAACAACAACAACAACAACCGCGGTGGAAAAGGCGGTGGCTTCTCCAACAAGGGGAACAACTGGAATAACAACAATAACAACAATAACAACGACAATAAAAACAACGGCAATGGCAAGAACGGCAAGAATAAGAAGAAAGTCAACTGGTATCGCCCGCTCCTCGACCCATACGACTTCGAAGACAACTCGGCCAGGGTGCTGTGGCGCTGGGGGTTTGACAGCAGTAAGGCCCCGGAACCCGAGGATACAGAGATGACGAACGCGCCTCCGTTGGAGAACCCTGAGCCTGACGATGATATAACCATGGGAGGCGTCTCTGATGACGAGGACCCTGATATCTCGATGGGGGGCTGGTCCGACTCAGAGTCTGATTCGGATAACTCGATGAGAAGTTGGTCCGATTCGGACCCCGATACCTCAATTCGGGACTGTGCTGACCTGGATGCCTTGGTAGGGGGGCAGCCGGATCGGGGTGCACATGAGCGGCGATTGTCTGATTCAGATATCTCGATGCGAAGTTGGTCGGATTCGGACTCTGATACCCCCAGTGGGGCCTGTGCTAACCCGGATACTTCAACAGGCGAGGAGTCCGACCCAGACACCGCGGTGGGAGTCCGTTTTGAGTTGTACAGGTCGTGCAAAGGCCGTCCCGGTACACCAGTTCCCTCGAGGAGATCGAGCTCGAGCTCGGAAGCCTCGAGCGATTCATCGGATCCGGACTACTTGCCAGACGACGATGAGGATCCAGATGACGAAGAGGATCAAGACTATGCCTCCAAGCCAAGGAAACAAGCCCCAACCGACCCCTGTGAGCAGATGTAATCACCCAGCGAAGAAGCTGTTGAAGGGATCCTGTTGTTGGACATTTAACTTACCGTGGATGAACTTGTTGTATATGTTGTCACTATATATGAGAGCTTTGGGTTCTGGTGATAGAGATACCAATCTATCTATCTTGGAAGTGTAGCTCTGTGCCTCGCAGCGCGGGCTTCGAGTGGACCATCGGCGGATTAAGAGGGAGACTAGGAGGAATACGTCAGCTGTGGGAGGGGAGACATATCGTCCGGGGCGATGCTGAAGATGCCACCACGGGATATCAGGATAGGTGAATCACTCACATATCCGAAGTTACCAAGTCGACTGCTAGTTAATCACAGAAGCTCCTTTTCTTAGCCTAGCAGAGTGCCAATATGAAGTGGAATGATATATAGTATATGCAACCGAGATTTCGATTCAACACTCGTATGACTCGTGGCAGCTGAGGGGAGGGGGAGTCAACGGAACTCACCGTGCACTGTACTGTACATACCATGGTTTGGTCTGTCGGTCTCATCTGATATTGAGATCTGCCAGACTAAAAGATCAACGCTGCGAGCGCCGGGGACAACGGCCCAGCTAGCACTAATCTTAGTGCATGTAACTAGCCTACGAGCCTTCTTATTTAGTGCTTACGGTATCTCCACTGAGCTGAACTACGAATCTACTGTTTTCTTCCCAAAGCTCCACCAGGCTACAAAATAAATAAGAAGCGACCTGCACGACCCCGCCACTTCCTCGTCAATCTACCACCATCTATCGATCTCCCACCCACGCGACACAATCATGGCCACCAATCCCACCACCAAGCCCCAGGCAATCGTCATAGTCCACGGCGCATGGCACTCGCCCTCCCACTAATCCGACTTCACGACCGCTCTCCGCAAGCGCGGCCACGAGGTCCACGTGCCGCGCCTGCTGACCATGAACGGCGTGCGCCCGCCCAACGCTCACCTCGAGGACGACACTGACCTGATCCGCACCTACGTCGAGAGCCTGGTCGAGGCCGGCCGCGAGGTCATCGTGCTCATGCACTCCTACGGCGGGCAGGTGGGCACCAACGCACTCACGGGCCTCTCGACCGCCCAGCGCGAGGCCCAGGGTCTTTCCGGGGGCGTGAGCCAGCTCGTATACATTGCCGCCTTCGCTGTGACCGAGGGCACATCGATGATTGATGTCGTCGAGGCGCACGGCCACGGCGAATACATGCCGCTCGCTTTCGACTTCGCAGAGGACAAGACGACCGTCAGTCGGGATCCTAAGGGTCTGATCGTGGGGCCGGGGCGGTCCGACGAGGAGCTCGAGGCCTATGTCGCGGCATTCCGGCCCCATAATGGTGGGGCCTGGTATGAGAAGGTGCAGCGCTGTGCGTGGCGCGAGGTCCCGCGGGTGGCGTACATCCAAGCGACGTTGGATATGAATGTGCCGCTTCAGTATCAGAAGGATCTTGTGGAGGTGATGGAGCGGGAGACGGGGCGTCCGGTGAGGACGTTTGAGGTGGAGACCGGTCATTGTCCGACTTTCACGAAGTCGGAGGAGGTGGCGGCGATTGTGCATGAGTTGGCGGTTGGGAATTGAGATGGATAGGGCGGGACCCTGGGGAGTTTTCTTCGTTGATTGTAGGAAATTGGACTGCTGCTCTGGCGGATTATCATTGGCGGTCATGTACCACACGATGAAAGGTGGTTGTACTCATACCCATGTCTCTTTGTCTGTGGTATCCAATTTAGACTCAGTAGACGCATTAGCGAATGGTCATCAACGTACGTAGCACTGTACATAGTACCCGTGTTAGACCTTGCTGGTTTTCATCTATCATTAGTGCTCCTCGTTAGCGCTTATTGTGCCATTGCCCGGCCCAGCGACGGACTGCCCCACTACCTACCCATAAGCACCCCCCTCTCCAGCCGAGCTCAAGCCACCCCCGGCGCGGCTATCTCGGGCACTTCTCAGCCGGGATCAGGAAGCGGGCCGCAACGATCGTTTCGATCCACGCGGCGCATGCGGCGTTCGAGAACATGATTCAACGTGCTGTAGCATATCTGGAACTTATTCTTCGCTTGCTCTCACAGGGAACTCGACGGATGCGTCCAGTTTAGCTTGCTGACTTGAAAAGACAGGTGCCGCACATAGAGGGGGCGAGGTGCGGCTATGGCATTGGGGACACCATGCTTGCGCGCTGTGGTGGAATTTCATGGGGGGCGCGGCCGGTAAGCCAACCATCGCATCGGAGGAAGAATCAAACAGAGGGGTGATTTGTTTGCCGATGGACTGGACGAGAATAACAGATCGGTGTAGTTCTGTGCATTTTGACGAAAGGTATTGGCAGGACTAGTCGTCGCTGGGAACGCGGGCCTGACTGACACCCGCGAGGGGTGGTATTGAGCGTATGGGAGGGAGGGGTTGGCTCTAGGAAAAAAAGTATAGCATGGACGGACAATTAAAGTCATGAGTGGAGTGATGCCGGCAGTGCCTACCTGGTTGCGTATGGACGTGTTCTGAGTATAGACTATAGAGCGTTCGCTCGTGAAAACGGAGCAATAACACTTGCCCAGGACGAGTTGTGTCATGCAAAGAAGACCGGAGTCGCTGAGCTCAAAGTCGCGTACTGTACCTGCCGCCGCCCAACCCAGCCCACCATCCAAGTATCGCATAAACCACCATATCGCAACTATCTATACCTCACAAACAACAGTAAAGAAAACACCCAGAACGGCCGAATATATACCGATTTCGGGAGGTAAACAACAACCCCATAAGAACCCATGGTTCAGGGTCGACGAATTCGTAAAAGTGTTTTGATGACGACTCGATAACAATTGCTCTATATAATTCAAGCATGCCCCACCACCACCAACAACGTGGACCGGATGGTCGAGTTGGCAGGTCCTCGTGGCCAAGTTGGTTAAGGCTTCACGCTTATAATACGAAGACATTTCATGTATCGTATCGTGACGATCGGCGGTTCGAGCCCGCCCGGGGACAACTTCTTTTTGGTCTTGGGTTGGGGTGGCGACTCTTTCTCCGCCCAGTACGTACGAAACCGCCCTTTGTCTCTTTTTTAGCTTCTTTGCATGCAAGACGTGTTTTATTCCTTTGTTGTTTTTTGTCTGCTTTGGTTGTACTATGTTAAAAGATATCCGGGGTCTTGGTGAATATGCAAACCCATTAATATCTGCTGTACTGTAAGGTGTATGTCATGTACGCTTCCCTCTCCAACCTACGCCGGTCTATCTCTTCCTCCCGACTCCTTCCAGTTACTCCTCCTTCTCAGAGTCACTACCACCGTACTGCATCGACACCGCCATGCGCTCCAACATCTCCTCCCTCCATCCCCAGCCCAGAGCAAAAGTAGCACCCGGCCCCAACGCAAAAGTCGAAGCGGCGCACGCACCGACAGCCTTCCACCAGGAGAACGTTGCCTCGGACCGCGCCTGCTGTCGCTGCTGCAGCTCCCGGGACCTCAGCGCCAGCCACACGAACCCGCTCGCCATGGAGATGACCTGGTCATACTGCAGGAATCGCGCGATCCCCTGCGGAAATGAGGTCACGGGAGCGAGGTGCTCCGTCAGACCCGGAAAGAAGAGGCTGGCCATGGAGGCGCCCCGGGGCTTAGTGAGGCGCGTGTAGATGAAGGTGATACCGGAGAGGAGGGCGAGGGTGCGGTAGAAGAACCGCACGGTGCGGATGTTTCTCCTGCGCGTCTTACGACGAGCGTCCGGGTCGGCCGGTGGCGGGGCGGGGAAAAGGCGCTTCGCGAGGAGGGCGATCGAGAGCTGGAGGAGGGGCACCGTTACGGGGAAGAGTTGCCATATGGCATTGTACCAGCGTCGGGTTTCGACGGTGCGGGGGATGAAGTTGGCGTAGGTGGTGAGGTGGTAGCTGCCCAGGAGGGAGATCAGCAAGGACCCCGTCGTGGACGGGTCGATCATGCGGTTATGGCCCGGGAGAATGCGACCGAGGGGTGCGGTGATGTATTCGGCTGCGTAGTAGAGAGGGGCTATCAGGCCGATTCCGCGGACTTGGAAGGCAACGCCGGCGGTTATGGGTCTATGGAGACGCAAGGTTAGGTGCTGCAGGGTTCAAGATTGAGATGATAGGGATGCTTACAGTAACACTTTGTACCATGACTCTGCTCCGCGGAGGCTCTCCAAAAGCCAAATGCCATACACCGGGCCCAGATCGGTCATGAACGACAGCATCTGAAGCCGCGAATATGGGTCGGTCCCGCTGATCGAGGGCAAAAAGCAGAGAATCATAGGTCGGAGAAGGTTGTCCAGAAATGGGACGTGGTAGACCGGTTTGGCCAGGCTGATGGCCTCACCATTGCTGGCGGTCCAGGTTCCTTGGCTGATTTGTGTAATCAGGTATGGCATGAGCTTCTGGATCACGGCCCCCATGGTTGCGCTCGCAGCAGCGTAACAGCCCACCAAAGGAGCAGTCCAAAGAGCTCGCTTCCAGGCCTTATCAGCGGGGGTGTAGGGGTAGCTGTCAGTGTACGGCATGGTGCCCTGCAACGACCTTGGCGGGACTGGCTCGCAGTCGAGCTTGACGGCTCCAGCCATATTCTTGGAGTTGAGATCCATCAGGTAGCGGCCAATGTGTGGCAGTACCCTGAGTGCAATGAACTTATATTTTGGGGACGCCAAAGACTCAATGCGAGTCAAATCACCAGCGGCAGAATATATGGCGGGGAGACGAGCAAGTCGGGCTTCTTCCCAGGCCTTCAGACAGCGGTCAATTTCACCGACAGGGATGCGCTCCTCGGCCGAGCTTTGTACCAAAGTGGCTAGGCTATTGGCCAAAGACGCGGCACTCTCGATAGCACTCATCCCGCCCTGGCCCAGGTTGGGGGTCATCTGTGCAATGCAACCAGGTAATCAGCAACACTACCACGTTATAACTAGCTCTCGGCTCAACATACCTTGTGAATCGAGTCACCAATACAGACAAAGCGATCCATGCACCAGTGCTTAAACAGGGCCTCTTCCAGAGGAACCATTGTTCGCGTTATCGTTCTTTGAACCACCTCGGAGAATGGCACGGTATCGGTGACCGGCTTGTCCAGGTAGGCTGCTATGTGCTTTTCGAGATCATCCTGGCTATACCGAGGGGTCTCGTTGCCTGTGTAGACCTGATCCATCTTGGTGAAGAAGAACCAGTAGACGCGCCCACCCTTGCTTGAGATCACCAGAAATGACCAATCCTCGCCATACGTCCGATGAAGAAGCCCCGGTTCCAGCCCCGGGGTTGGCTGCGAGATGCCAAACACACAGTTATACTCGGACTTCATCCCTATACCCCACGAGGGGACGTATCAGTACGGGCTTCCAGTCCCAGAACGGAGGTCGCATACGTGTTCTTTCCTCCGCGATCTCATTGATGAGCCCGCGGGTTTCCATATAGTCCCACATCTGATACCGGATGTTACTCCTGACGCCATCCGCACCCACTACCAAGTCTCCCTCGAAAGTGGTGTTATCTTCACAGTGTACCACCACCTTCTCGAGCAGGTGGTCCACTTTTGTCACTCTCTTGTTGAGAAATACCCGATCTTGCGCAGACCCTAGATGCTTGTGAAGGACTGCGAGTACCGCCTGCCGATCGAGAAATGCTACTGGGTACCCATGTCTGATTTCCCGTCAGCGGGTGATCACATATCACTTCTCACACAATCGCAGCAGAGATGTTGGATAGGGCGCGCGAATGACCTACCTCTCTAAGACGAGGCGCAGGTCGATCGACTCGTTGATGAGCTTGCCTCTATCGGACCAGATGAGCTCTCTATGGAGCGGCTCCACGATATCATAAATGTCGTCGAAAACACCGATCTGATCGAAGATGCGACTGCCATTCGGGCTAAGGCCAATGGATGCACCTACCTGAGGCGCGATGTCATCATGGGACTCCAAGACAACAAAGTCAATGTTGTTTCGGAGAAGGGAGTGGGCAAGTGTGAGGCCAGCGATGGAGCCACCCACTATGACCACGCGGAACTTGGATTGAGAGGTCTTCTCCATGGTGAAGGTGATAGACAGTCCACCTATTGCGTACAGAAAGTGACGACCTGATTTCAAGTAGGTGTGAGGAGGGTGGGCAATGACAATGTATAAATACTAACACCAATACTACTGTGATAGTTTAGAGGTTCCACTCCAAACACCGGCGGCTTCATTGTCTACGACGATCGCAAGGGGACAGATGAAGCTCCGTCGAAGAAAAAATGTGGACTTCACATTGCTCTAGATTAGGTAGAGATAAGTTGAGGACGGGCCAGACGAGTCAAGGCAATGAGCGTTGGAGTTTAGTCTGCACGCTAGGGGGGATGGATGGCAGAAGCTGCGTGTCTACCGCAACAAATAGCAACCACCATCGCACTCCGAAACCCCATTTTGCTGTCATGGCGTGATTATCGCACCCATTCAAGAGGCATCACGTTTCCCCCACAATACCCAAATACAACATCGTAATTTCGATATGCCGAAGAGTGCTCGAGCTCCCTTGAGCCCAATCATGTGAATTGGCCCGGCCTTACCGACGGTAAGATGGCGGTGATTTCCGCATCTGGGCGTCAGTGAGATCCAGACATCATGAGACATCAAGAGGCACTGAGAGACTCGGGTCACCGTCCGCAAACGGACAACGCATATGCGCATTCATTTTCAATGTTCTTATTGCTGACAGTGGTGGCAGAACTCTATCCGCGAGAAATCCCGCTCGAATGATTGGCTGTGTACACAATGGAATCCCAACCGTTGGGTAGGCCGCCTTACCGGTAGATACAATATGCATGTCGACCGTTGTCCGATGGGGGGAGCGGGAACAAATGGACGAAGCATGGCCCATCAGCCGTGCAGCACTAATGTAGAAGTATCCCTGAACCCCGCCTGGGCGACGTGCGGCTGTGGTGCTGAAGGTGAAATGTGACTGGGTGGTTCGGGTGCCAGAGCCCACATGGTTTAGCCGCACTTGGCATCCAGCTCGCGAGGCTGAGGGGATGTCGCTCTGGCTCATGGTGAGTGAACCTTATTCTCATTGTACGAGTCGTCTGTTCGTCTAGATGTGGGGACTCAATGCTGCCAAACGTAACTATTTTTATGCCAGGTCAGCACGGGAGAATAGCAAAGAGGTTACTTTTAATATGAGCAATATCGGGATAAGCGAGTTGCACGTTGCTGCTTAGGGGGTCTTCCAGAGGTTCAAGGTTCCATGGCTGCTATCGAGCACTGGATGCTTTCGGTCTCGAAAGCAGCTCACACTTGTCCTGATATCAATTGGCCGGATGGTGTAGTTGGTTATCACGTATCGTTAACACCGATAAGGTCCTGGGATCGAGCCCCAGTCTGGTCATCTCTTTTTGCACATCCAGGCTTGCCACTGTTACTGGTACTCTTTTTACCCTCAAGATTGACGCAATCTATATGGTAAGACGTGACCCAAAGAACTGGCATGGTCAAAGCAACCCTCTCCTCCAGCGCTCAGCTTTCAATGTGAGAAGATTGGCTTCTGAACATGCAAGAACAATAGGGCGCAAGTGAGTAGCTCACGTTGGAACTAGGGGGCGTGAATATGGACATTGTACTGTTACCATAACATGACTGTTATATGGGTGTCCGTTGGTAAGCTCAATCACCGATGCCCCCCTAAATTGTGTGTGTTGTAGCATTCTTTAATAAACTAAAAAAAGGACAAAATTATCAGCGACACGGCATGGTTGTCAGCACGACAATACCTGGATGTGCAAAAAGAGTTGACCAGACTGGGGCTCGATCCCAGGACCTTATCGGTGTTAACGATACGTGATAACCAACTACACCATCCGGCCTCCTTGTTGAAACAACTCTCTAATTCGTTAAAAGTGACAAAAATTTCAAGGCACTCATCGTCTTCCTGAGGCAGCCATAGACTTAGTGGTAGCTTTAGCAATTTTGTTGCTATTCTTTCCAGACCATGTCCTTTGGCTCTTTCACCTTTTTACTTTAATCATACACCCCGATCGCGAAGTATATCAACTAGAAGCTCCCTACGTCACAGATGTTTTGATGACTCGGACCCATAGATGGGAGGCGTATATATCTTCGGCCCACCATCCGACTCTGCAGTCCACGGTATGAGCTACGTTGTCCCGGACAAACACAGGCGCAAATTACTTGACGCATGGTAGAACGATGACAGGACGCCGACATCAATCACCAACAGGAGTACAGACGTGGCCCAAGCACCAAGACAACACCGAAAATCAAGATGTAACTACCTCGGTGCCTGCCCGAGAACCCCCCTCCGACCCATTCAAGCAATGTAGACCCACGCAGCTAAGACACCGGAGCCCGATTCTAGCATACAATGGCAGGCGGACAAAAGAGACAGAGATATCGATGTCATATCGCGACCACATAACCTCGTACACAGCGAAGGCAATATGTAGCTCCGATAGACTACCCGCAACGAAAATATGAGTCGCTGTATGAGCCAAGGTACCGCAACGATACTTAACCATGAGTAGTTCGACCTAGGAAAGCCAGACCTGAATAGGGACAAGCATGGGAGCTAGAAGCCGAAGGCATATATAGGAAAGCCACACGGAAGCAGTGTAGAAGATGCTTCTCTTGCAGCGCCGATTGCTGCTTGGCTATTGGGACATTCAGCACAGAGCATGTTATTCTCATAACTACATCCGATATAGTGTAACGGCTATCATACCTGTCTTTCACACAGGAGATCGGGGTTCGATTCCCCGTATCGGAGACATCCTTTAAATCTTTTTGTCATTGTTCATTCTTTTGACATTGTCTGCAAGAAGTTCACAATGTCTCATCACTGGACCGTCAAGATAAAGCGCACATCACTAGAACAAGTCACCAGGAAAGGAAGGTTCATCCGGTCGCGGCCTACCCCCGGTCGGACCTTCCCAATTGGTAGACCAACATAGGACTCCGGGAATGAGTGCCGCATTCCCCACAGACAGAGAGCAGGTGCACACCTGCGGGCTCCCTCTTTCATCACCCTTAGTCGATAGAGAATGTTACAATGCAACCCCACGTACCACAATTCATGACAGTTTTCAAGTGGATTAATAAACTACATACAGTACATGAAAACAGATGCACAGTCGTGATATTGACATAATCAGAGAGGTAAGGAAAAATACAAGAATCGTCAATATGACGCCGGATATAGCGCCACCAGGAACAAGCACAGTCAAGTAGGATGGTGGGCCAGATATAGCAGCGGTCCGGCACAAGGCAAGGAGAGTCAGTATGTAAATGAAAGGAAGGGTATTTGATGAGTCGTCAAAATGTCGAACAAAGCAGTAGGTATCATGTGGTAAATCCCGGGAAACGCGCGCAATCTTCAACTATCCAAGGTATTAGGAAACTCTGCCGGCAAGAAATGTCGCACAAACTCGCTAATCTGTAATAGAATATCGCCCCACCAACCAGCGTCGGGGTGACGATATGAGAATCGAACATGGCATCTTTTGGTCGTTTGGGTCTTTTCGGTCTCTCTCCAGAACTCGTAGAATGTAGCCTGCGATTTGCTCAATCGATCATCATTCGAGTAGGCACCTGGCCAGAAGAGATGTTAGAGGACAGCTCAGTCGTCTTGCCCTCTTTGTTCTGCGTCTTCTTCTTGTGTACATGTTGCTTCAGGCCCTTGTGGAAGTTGTGCATACACACACAGGCGTTGATAATGGTGATGACGATGAGCACAAGGGTGATGACGGCGAAGAATGTCAAAGAGCGCCGAGCAGTCAAGTATAGGTCATAAGTACCAGGCTGGTACATCCGGACTAGCTTGAACAAGAAATAGGCCATGGCCGCGAAGTAAAGGAGCTAGCGAAACAGTCAGCTGATGATCTGCGGGGCTTAAACGAGTACCATAGAAACATACAATGACAACAATCATGCCAATCGAACTTTCGCGCCGCACGAAGAAGGCCGCACAGATCAGAATTATAATTGTCACGGGAATGGCAGCTAGTGTAAGGGCGAATTCTATGTCGGTCCTATTCGTGACGATAACGACGAATTGAACGGTAAAACCAAGGAAGAAGAAGAAGTCGAATTTCAGAAGCGAGATATAGATCTAACATGATTGTAAGCATGGGCGAAGCGCGTAACCCTTATACGAGCACATACCTGATAAGTCAGATACCGGCGCTTCATTCGCAGATCGGCGCTGATATGTTTGTAGATAGACCATGCGAACTCGTCGTATAGTTTCCAGGCAACGATCACCATCAAGATTGAACCCATAGCCACGACGCAGGGGATGATGATAAGGAAAGGCTCTGTTTCCCCCCAGACATTTTCCGCAATAGCACCATTGTCCCAGAGAATTTGTACAGCATCGCGAATTTGTTGCACCTGCACGGCCCCGTAAATCAACAACCCGATATTGCACATGCACAGTCCGATAACCTGAATAGTGTTCTTAAGGCGTAGCGCATCGTAAACGAGAATCAGCTCATAGATGAACCCGAAGCTATAGAGGGCTAGGAAGGTTGGAATAGGTTTCGAGGCAGTCGTCGTGGCGGCCGATGGGAGCAATTGGACCTGGAAATTGACGAAAATATAACTTTTGCGGAAGGATTAGCTTCGGACCCGACAGTTTGAACACGGAGACTATTTGCACATACCACTCCAGGGCGAGGGTAATGATCGTTTGGACAAGGGTGACAATGCAGAAGGACCACGTCCACAGAGAATTGGGGCGGTACATCCTGTGTCGCTTTGGGGGATCCGGAGGAACGTTTGTGTATCCTTCCCGTCCACGAAAACCACGCCGAAAGGACGGATCAAAAGAGCCCCCCAGGAGGGAGGCCCGCGATGTGTTGGAATAAATTTTGACGAAGTGCTCCGTGACGGAGCTGGTGTCCGTCGGAGGATCGGGATCTGGATACAATATGCTGGTTTCACCACCAAATGGCGGCGTTTTTCGTTTCGGGAGAAGATCGGAAAGTCGGAGGTCGAGGTGACGATGAGTGCTGTTTTGGCTGTCGCGATCCCCAAACTCTCAGATATGTCGCTTGGCCTGAAAAGACTCTAGGTGGTTCAGGAGGTGAAATCTCGATAATGACCGGAACGGTGACGATAGGATCCCAGGCGCATAAGCCACACCAAATCCCCTGAAAATCAGCCTAGACCAGACGGAGGACAGTCCAGGAGGCTGGGCTGCGAGTGGAAAGGAAAGCGTCGAGATCTCTAGAGGCGATGTGTTTGGTTACTAGGCCGCGTGAGAAAAGTCGCGACGGAGATTTGGCGGGGAGGCTCAGTCCGGTGGTCGATGGCTCGGGACTGGTGGAGGACCAGGCTGGCTGGGTGTAAGGCTGAGCACATGCAGGGTCACGAGTCAGGCTGGTGTGTCGGTTTCAGCCGGGAATGAGGGGGGTGTGGGAGGGAGGGAGAAAGAAAACGAAAGACTAGTTGTGAAAGAGAGACTGATGGGTTGAGAAACGAGTGTTGGAGGAATAGGAAGGAGAAGAGGAAGAGGTGCTGAGTGTTGAAGATGAGGGACAGGTGGAGGACAACAGAAGACGGGGGGGACGATGGGGGGAAGAAAGGGAAGTCTGAGCCGCAGTGAGGAGGAAACAACGAGGCGAAAGAAGGGAAGAGGAGGAAAATGTATTATTACGAGTACGAAGATACTTACTTTTTTACCTTTGCCGGTCGGGCGGGCAAAGAAAAGAAGCAGCCAAGCGGAAGAAGTCCAGCTGAAGTTCCAGACGCAACGGAAGGGTCAAGTGTCCGATTCAAAAGGGAAACTGCAGGGACGATCCCCAAAGAATAGAACAGAGAGGGGAGAGAGAAAGGAAGAAAGGAAGAATCACGAACAGACAGACGGACAGACAGACAGACAGACAGACAAGCAGATAGACAGGCAGAAAAAGGAATCCAACTGAATGAGAGAGCTTCCAGTGCTCTCTTCCCCACCGGACGGACACCACCGACAACAAATGCGACCAAGAAAAATAAATAGCCTTAACCGGCGACAGTTAACGGTATGAAGTTAAGTTAGCTGGAAATGTGTTGGATTGTCCATTGAGGAGTATCCCACCCTCAGTTCTAAATTTGTGGTGCTTAATCTCGCTGTTGACTCGCGCACGGGAACTTTTTAATTAGAGTCTTATGTTGTCTTATGTTGCTCTAACACCTCCCAGGAGTTCTTGGTATTCGAGCCACGGCAGGTCCAGTCTTGGCTAACTATCCTCTGGATAATTTACGCAAAAAGTACTCCGTACGTATGGAGTACTTCGCGGAAAAGAGTAGAGTAAGATGGCGGTGGTGGCTAGTAATCTTAGGATTCGTACGTAGAAATAACCCGTGCCTGAGACTAACTCAAGGGAGAAATAAACTAGCCTCGATTACTCCTGAATTGTCGCGTTGCAGGCGTTGCAGTGGGGTGGGTCGGACCCATGCGATGGGCTGGCTGTCTGCCTGCTGCGAACTTTTGAAACCAAAATTTCGCCCGGGGGATGGACGGGGGGCCAGATTCCATGGTTCAATTTATGCATCTTTCTCCTCCTCCCCCCCCGGTTTCTGCCTGACCTGGACCGGCAAGAATGTGCCGAACGTCAATGGGAAAGAACCGCTGCCACTTCAGCTGTCAATTGAATCGAACCCTTGAGTTGATGGGAGATACATCTGAAGACTCGAAGAGGGATAGTTGGCTATTACAAGGCCAATTACCGGAAGCAATAATGTAGCGCAGTGGTTCCGTTCCCATTGAAAGATAAGATGGTACTCTCGCCTGAGGATGAAAGAAACCAACAACCCTCATTGTTGATTCGATTACTGGGGAGGGCTACGTACTCTTCTACCTAGCCTGCCACTCGACTAGTCACTCAGTACCTTGCCTTGCCTGCGTACTTGTTGCTGTGTAGGGTATTATCCCACCACTGGGATGCGAGGAGGTAGCTAGCTGTTCGGGCTAGAGAGAGGCCGAATGCTGCTACGTACTGGAACCGTTCAAGGAGGGAGAGAGAGAGAGAGAGAGAGAGAGAGAGTTGGGTTGGGTGCAGGAAACAAGCCACAACCCACAGCTACCGTGACCATGCGGTGACCCTGGTGTGGCATGGTGTGGCTATTTTAGTGCCTCCTTGCCGTTCCCTTCAGGTGGCTGTCCGTCCACTCGGAGGGAAGACTCGGTCTTTTGTGAAACAGCGGTCTTAACAGATAAATTTCCAGCAGTTCTCCTCTGACAGGCTAGAAATAGTCTACGTAGTACTTCGTATACTGTGTAGGATCCATCGCCATGGTGACATCTGATTCATATATACCCTACTGCAAATCAAGCACTATTCCCTGATGGGTACCGGCTTATGGGTGACAGGGTCGTTAGCCTTTAAACTCGAGCTTCGACATGGTTCTCAGTTCTCCATCCCGCACCATCCAGATCCTAGACTAAATTAGTAACGATTTCAGCGGATTGTTGAATAGACAGTGAGCGCGGTGCTTGCATCTACTAGACACTTAGGTGCAGACACTGCAGTAAACCAAAGGGACTTGCTTGCTCGTATTTGGGCGTTCAGGAGAAAGTCGATTCTTGGGTTGGTGTCGGTGGCATAGTCCGAACTGTCATGCTTTCGACACTTGAAGCATATCTCTATGATGAGATCATGAGAAAGCGACATGACACCAATAGATGATGCAAGATAGCGAGTCAGATGTCCCAGAGATGATAATTGAGGTACAGTTCATAAGACCAAAGGTGTAGCAGTGCCCACGGCATTTCACACCGCCTACCTTGAAAGAGTTCATTTGCCGAGAGAATATCAGTTTCCCGCGGGTCCATTGGTAGAGACGGGGGCGGTACGCGGGAGCACGGACCACATCACGGAGCTGCGGGCTGAGAATTTCGGCTCCCACTGCAAAATCGAGGGTAAAACAACAGCAAAAAGAGATGATACTTGTGACTCCGATACGGGGAATCGAACCCCGATCTCCTGTGTGAAAGACAGGTATGATAGCCGTTACACTATATCGGATCTATTTATCAAAAGCTAAGAGTTTTTGTTAAATATTCTTGTATCAATGAATGTTAACTGCTTGACTGCTTTCTCGCAATCGATTGCCGCCCGGCAGAATTGTATGTGACGGTAACCCGCCAAATGGAAACGTGAGCGTGGCCTCTTTCTGGCAACCCGCACCTTCACCTCCCCCGACCTTCTGCCATCCACCTCGTCCTTCTTCTCCCCAGCCGACTTCCTTGTCCCATCGGCCAATTGACCCATCTATCTCTTTGTTCCTCAACTTTAATATCATACTTGCTTTCTTTGCTTTTTAGCCCTTTCTTGATTCCACTTTCATAATGGTCAGTGCCCTCGTCCTGCCTGTTGTCTCAGCGCGCACCTCGATTGTCCTTTGCGCGAGCTGGATGATCTCCCCCAAGCCGACCGCCGCTATCCACTTCAGCATTCGAATTGAAACTGACCTCAGTGCTATAGGCTTCTCCTCGTGCAGCTTCTCCCCTAACCTCCGGAGCTGAGTCCGGCCCTGACTCCAAGTCTGCCGGCGCTGGCTCCGGTGCCTCTGCCGTCTCCACCGTCAACCGCCCTTCCTCCCCTACTCCTCCTGGTGGTCCCCGGGCTGCTTTGCGTCGCCGCGCGGCCGCTGACCACAAGGAGTCCCTCCGCAATGCCCGACCCAGCTCGACCCGCGCTGCCGGTGCCGGTGGTTCTTCTGGCACGATGCTGAAGCTCTACACCGACGAGAGCCCCGGCTTGAGGGTCGACCCCGTCGTCGTCCTGGTTCTCAGTCTGGGATTCATCTTCTCCGTCGTTGGTCTGCACGGTACGTTCCACCCATCCCTCAAGCATCAATCCAAAGAATCAACCACTGACCGTTTCCCCCTATTCTACAGTCATCGCCAAGATCACCCGCAAGTTCTCCTCGTAAATTAGCCCCCAAACGCCATCGGTTCACCGTCAGACACTCTGAAACCCGGATCTTCTTGATACGCAGCACGCTATCAATCGGTAAATTCCATCCGGGGCCCGCGAGATTGGTTGGCCTGGGCTGAAACTCCGACCGAGAGAATCAGATCGTCGCATCATTTATCACCTTCGAAATCATATACCCCACCTTGGTGTCCCCCCTTTACCCGTTATTTTCTGCGTGCGCCGGTGATGGAGACATCTTTTCGCAACACACGCATTTTTGACCCAGCGCGCTTTTGTATTTTGTCCGGATTCATACCTATCTGCTGCATAGGATGGAAATGGACATGCTCGATCAAGCAGAGGAGAATTCCACAAGGGAAAGACAGAGAAAGAGAGAGAGACTTGGAATGAAATGCATATGTGTAATTTTAGTGCTTATCAATGAAAACGAGTTCCGACCAAACGGTTATCGTATACGTCAGCGTACCCAGCGGAAGAACCGAAACCATCGACCCACGCTATGAAAAACAGACTTGGAATCCTGCGCATAGAGTATAAGAATGCGAAGCAGATAAGGGAAGGTTCTGGCAGCCGGGGACACTGAAACTGTGGGGAGAGACCTGGTTAGCGAAGCAAAAGACAAAACAGGAGAAGTAAGGCGACAGAGGTAGAGAGCCATGCTATAGTATACATGCTGGCAAAGGCTATCATGCTCCACGAATGTGAGGAACCGAATTACTAGCCAGTGCCTTCCAGAGGCAGCTTCACAAGAGCCCGATAGGCTCCAGAGAACATAGTATACTGGTAACACATGCAGTACTTGACTTCTACCTTGAGCTTATATCTAGCTTCTATACGATCTGTCAGCCCACTGTACCTGCAAGCAGAGGAAGCATTTCTCGGGTCTAGGCGGTCCGAAGCTTCACAGATGAGCTGCTGCATCAGTAGTACACATTTTGGGCTGGCGCTGTTCCCGTCTCAGCGTCTTGGACCTCAATCGCTGCCTGGCGTTGCCATAGTAGTCTTTCTTCGAAAGGGGGAGAGGCAAAAAGGTTCATAGTGCGAAAGCACGACGGAAGAGAATGTACAGAAAGATTGATTCATATCATTACAACATCTTTGAAGCCAATCAAGGTCTAGATAAACGGTCACGCTTTCTAACCCACGAGCAAAGCTAAGAATGTGAACCGATCGACTCTCGAATCTCCGCCGCCCTCTTCACCACCGCCTCTACAACCTCCACCCTCGGCCCCGGCATGGAGGAGACATACCCCTGATAGGTCTCCTGGAACGGCTCGCTGATGCCGTAGCGGTCGTAGTCGTCCTCATCGTAGTCATCACCGCCGCCGCCGCGGATGGGCACCAGCTTGACATGCGCGTAGTCGATCTCGAACCCCTCGAAGATCATCCCGCAGCGCTCGATCCCAAACGCCCGGATCAGCAGCTTCGCCACTGTGTGCGCCGCCTCCACCAGCCCGGCATAGTCCTCAGGCGACAGCGAGAAGATGTCGCTCGACAGGTGCGCGCGCGGCACCACCACCGTGAACCCGGGGGTGTTGGGGTACGGCGTCAGGAAGGCGACGTGGCGCGCGTCCTCCCAGACCCGCCACTGCGGGGAGAGTTCCCCGCGCACGATGCGCGCGAAGAGGTTGGCGTCGTCCGGGTCCGGGCCGTGGAAGGTGTGGTCGGCGTGGTAGGTGGTCGGGGATCTGGATGCCGCGAACAGGATGGAGCTGCGGATGGTGTTGAGCTGCGGCGTGGGCAGCGGCGGCGCGTCTTTCGAGGTGATGTACCCCGGGTACTGCGGGTGGAATTCCTTGGTGGGGTGCGTGACCGGGGTCCATTGCGGGGTGAGGCCGTGGAGCGGGAGGATCGAGACGCTCGCTCCCCCCGTGGTGATCAGGGCGCAGCGCTGGACATTGTATGCCTTGCGGAGGTGGGAGGCGATGGTGCGGAGCGTTTGGAGGGTTTCCACGAAGGTGGGCGGGGGGAGGTTGAAGAGGTTGGTTTGGTTCGTGGTGAGCGTCGCGACGGTGTGGCCTGGGGTGGTGGGGCGGAGGGTGAGGTTGACGGTTAGATGTGCGTCTTGGTAGATCGTCGTATTGGGAGTGTGATCGTCGGCCATGTTGGTGATTGTGATTTTGATCGCGGTGGTGTTCATGTTGGGTTGGCTTGTTAAAGGGGGGCATTGGAATGGTGTACCGTATATCTGGCTGCTTGGTAGCTTCGGGGTTAGTGCTGATTGCGTGTCATGCCACCTTTTCCTCGATCGCGCCGTCTTTCATTCTAACCCCTGAGCGGTTCTCCCACGGAGAACGTGTTGAGCCGATGTTGTGTGCATGAACTGGACATGAGTTCGATCCCAACAATTTTTCTTCCGGTTGCGATGGCATGAGCATTGGGCTGTTTGACATAGCTCGCTAATTGCGGTGTTGTCGGATCCAGAGGTGAATGATGCCTCATTAGTATGGACAATGCAGTCATTGAGGGCCAAACCATCTCAAGTAATGTCCTATGTGTACCTCACCGGTAGTTTCTAGGTGCCTGTTAACACGGGCAGGTTGATAAGATATCATGGATTTCCTAGGTAGCACAGTATATCGGCGTGACCAATCAGGGGTCTGTATGCAGCTGCAAGCCAGTAACCGCTCCGAAACTCCGACTAAGGGACAGGGCAAGGTCCACGGACGGACACTCAGTGTGTGGATGAACTGCCTAAGGACGTTAGGCTTTAGTTTGTCTCTCGACTAGTCGGCCGGGATTCTTCCAATCGCCTGCTAGCCATTGGAGCATTCAAGAGGGAGCATCATGGGTTCATGCATGATGATACCCCCGTGTACTCCGTAATTTCCTTCCCTTTCACCGTATTATCAATTGGAAGCTGCACGATTCCAATGCAGTATACTGGACTCAAGAACACTATGAGGGTATCCTCTGGTAGTCAACAATTATCAGTAAAGACAGTTATGAATACTCGAAAAAAAAGGCATAAGATGACTTACATTCAGCAGGGTATGAGTACTGGACGTCTTCGCACATTCTGGCTGGTACGTTCAACAGCATGCGGATTTGCTGATTTTTCTGTTACTAAACTGTAATAGAGATCAAACATAAGGGAATGGGACTTACGCAGTGATATAGGGAATCACAGTTAGCTGTGATGAGCAGCAATGCTCCCTCCATCACGGTTTCTCAGACAACTCATTGCTCTCCTGCTCCAATGCCACATAGCGTAGACGAAAAATCGCGAGCCTGCGGACCTTCACAATTACGCCAGTTAAATCCTCCTCCTCATCAAAAAACGGTTCAATCATTTCATCTGGAAAGGCCATGCCTAAGTCTAGCGACTTAGATGTCCAGAGTCGAACAAACAGATTGTCGAAGGGTGTCCAGTTCCGTCCCAGGGCCCAGCCCACTTAAGCAATACGCGTTGAGTTAGCGAAGTGCTATACGGGCTTCCCAGTTCAATATATCCCTCGGACCTTGAGCCTGGAGAGAAGGGCCTGGTAGTTTATCTGGAAGGTGTGGGACCACGAACAGGGTTGACGTAACTAGGACTCATGGGCCGTGTAAGTTGTCAAGGGGCTGTACCACTCCATACCCCTGCGGTACGGGAGCTTTCTCAAGGATTCTCCTGAGAGGGAGAAAGAGCGAAGAAGAGATAGACAGAGCCGTTGAAGAAGAGAGATTCACAGGAAGGCAGGAGAAGAGAGAAACTTCATGAACATGGCCTACCGGGTTGAAGCCCTACACCTCGATTTGCGCAGGAAATTCACATCCTACACTATGAAGAACCAGTGACAAATACCAATGACTTTGCGATATATTCACTACTTATGTTTCAACAGGACTATGCAGAGGGCAGGGGGCTATCTTTATGTTCACAGACTAGACCTTATATGACCCTGCAGGGAATGCATGACAAACTAGGAGGGCATCTCGTGAGATGTGAAAACCTCGTGGGAAAGAAATGCTTCACTAAGGAAGGGTGTCGCGGAGATTTGGGAGTGGGAAGCAGCGCCAAGGGGGCGGAGCTGCCTATTCAATGACTTATAGTATTGTTGCTAATCACCTTTTCTCCCTTCGCGGAACTCCTCTTGTGGATGTCTGCGGGTGGTACTACGTGGTACTAACTACCTAGTAGGTCCTGGTATGCAGGGACCGCGTGGGTTTCCCCACGGCCACAAGCACGGTGCCCAATTCATTAATGGTAAGATCGAGTAAGCGAGTAAGCGAGTAAGCGAGTAAGCAGATTGATATCTTTTCCAAGATTAGACAGGCAGTCTTGGCATCAACAAATCACCATTGGGCATATGCTTTCATGGCACTGTCCTTGCTTATCTCCCAGTTTCCGGCTTCTTATCACCTTAAACTCCCACTGTACCTCGTATTGGCCAATGGCGGGGGGCCTTCGCTGACCTCCGCTGATAAGAAATGCTCTCCCGGCCAATGACAGGACCTTGCGGTGCTATCAAAGATAGAGTGGATCTGCAGGAAGTCAAAATACTTCATGGATCCCACCCGTCTCCACGAAAAAGATGCGGCATGAACAAGCCAGAGCTGCTGGGTCTAGCTCGTTTAAGCGAGATTCAGTGTTTGTTCTGGCTCCCCGGCCTTGAGCTGCTGCCCCATTACGAATTGATAGCGATGCCCTCGTCTTATCGATGACTCTTTGTACTCCGCGAACCTGCGCTCAGATCCAATTGCAGCGACTGAACAGGCCTTTATCCGCCATCATGATCCTGTAGATCAAGATGTGGCTGCGAGGTCGGAGATTTTGCCATGCGCCGCTGGCCTATATGATCTCTTACAGCTCGTCCATTTCCGGTGGACTTTCCAAGCGCATTCTCAATCAAGGAGCACACCGAAATCTGGGAAGACAACAGAGAACATTCGCTTCGCCATAAATACAAGCTTGGCGAGGAACGTCACCATGTCTTCGGATACCGTCAGTTTCACAGCCCCCCTTTCCCAAGGGTTTGGCTATGGTATCATCGTAGGGCTGGGCTTTGCCTTTGCCTTACTGATGATTTTCATTACGTGGGCCTTGAAGAGGTATTGACCCGAACTATGGCTCAATTGCACCTACTTTTGACAGCCAAGCTAATGTAGCCCCACAGGTACCAGCATGAAGTACAAACATCGGAAATGTTCTCGACTGCAGGAAGATCCGTCAAGTCGGGGCTGGTTGCAGCAGCTGTCGTCAGTAGTTGGACCTGGGCCGCAACCCTTCTTCAGTCGTCTACAGTAGCCTATGAATATGGCATCTCAGGTCCATTCTTCTATGCCTCAGGTGGGAAAACTCAAAAGACTAAGCACTGACTGCTCACTAATATTTTGTTAAGGTGCTACTGTCCAGATCATTCTCTTCGCAACGCTGGCAATCGAGCTCAAACGCCGTGCTCCAAATGCGCACACCTTCTTGGAGGCCATCCGTGCCCGTTATGGAACTACCGTCCATATCGTCTTTACTGTCTTCTGCGTGATGACCAATATCCTGGTTACATCCATGCTGCTCACCGGCGGCTCTGCCGTCATGACTTCTCTTACCGGGGTTCACACGGTTGCAGCCTGCTTCCTCCTGCCGATCGGTGTTGTGCTATATACTCTCTTCGGTGGTATCAAGGCGACGTTCATTACAGATTACATGCACACCGTGGTAATCATTGTCGTCATCTTCATCTTCGCCTTCTCTGCCTATGCCACAAACGATAAGCTCGGATCCCCTGGCGCCGTGTATGAGGCACTAGTTGCTGCATCGAACCGCCACCCCGTGGAGGGCAACGCAGAGGGAAGCTATCTGACTATGAGATCCAAGGAGGGTGGCATTTTCTGGGTGATCAACCTCGTGGGCAATTTTGGGTTGGTCTTTCTGTATCCCAGACGTCCAGTCAATTGCTAACTCCCCCGCAGTACTGTCTTCCTCGACAACGGATACTACAATAAAGCCATCGCAGCAAGCCCCGTGCACGCCTTCCCCGGCTATGTCATCGGCGGTCTCTGTTGGTTTGCTATTCCCTGGCTCTGCGCCAGCACGATGGGAATGACCGCCCTCGCTCTTGAGGGCACCCAGCGCTTGAGCTCGAGCGACGTGTCCGCCGGACTTGTGCTGCCCTTTGCTGCCGTCAAGTTGCTCGGCTACAGCGGCGCGGTATGCACCACGATCATGATCTTCATGGCAGTGACCTCCGCCTTCTCGGCCCAACTAATCGCCGTCTCCTCCATCTTCACCTACGACATCTACCAGGGCTACATCAACCCCGAAGCCAAAGGCAAGCGTCTGGTCTGGATCTCACACATGACTTGCGTGGTCTGGGCCATCGCCATGGCTGCCTTCTCCACCGGTCTCTACTACGCCGGAATCAGCATGGGCTACCTGTACCTGTTGATGGGAGTCATCATCTCCTCCGCCGTCTTCCCCGGTGCCATGACCTTGGTCTGGAAACACCAGAACTGGATCGCCGCGGCAGTCTCCCCTCCGCTGGGTCTGGCCGTCTCCCTCATCGCGTGGCTCGTGACAGCGAAGAAGGAATACGGGGTCCTAACCGTCACGACGACCGGCTCCAAGTACGTTTCCTTCGCACTCCCCCCAACAGAAAAAAAAAAACCCCCTCATCCAAAGAACCAAGAACTAACCTAACCCAGCTACCCAATGCTCGCCGGCAACGTCGCCGCCCTCCTAAGCCCCATGATCTTCTCCCCCGTCCTAACCCTACTCTTCGGCTCCCAGAACTACGACTACGAGAGCATGCGCGCCATCCGCAAGGTGGATGACACCGACGTCGCCGCGGCCGCCCACGTCGACCTGGAGCAGATCCCCGGCGAGGTGGCGGCCCGCACCGCGGCGCAGGAGGAAGAGGAGACGCGCAAGCTCAACCGCGCGGCCTTCTACTCGCGCTCGCTGACCGTCGTCATGGTGTTTTGCTTTCTGATCCTGTGGCCCGTGCCCATGTACGGCAGCTCCTACGTCTTCAGCAAGAAGTTCTTCACCGGCTGGATCGTCGTCGGCCTGCTGTGGCTGTTCTGCACCACCTTCGGCGTGGTGGTGTTCCCGCTGTATGAGGGCCGGAAGAGTATGGTCCGCACCGTGCGGTTGATGACTCTGGACTTGTTGGGAAGAGGCGGGGCGAGGAGGAGGCCGATCGAAGGCGAGGTTGTGGTGACTCCCCCGGCGGGTGCGGGAACGGGGACGGGAAGTGAGACGGTTTCTGGGGTACAGACGCCGGTGTATGCTGGGGAGAAAGGGGTGTTGGAGGGGGAGAAGTAGATTTCATTTGAGGGTACTCGTACTTTGGTATGGGCTGGTTTGGATTGAGTGCTTGTGATGATGATGATTATGGATACGTTGGCGAGGGAGGTCTTAGTTCTTATGCTTGGTTTTTTTTTTTTTGGATATATATACCCCCACTGTTGTTTTTAGTATGTCTAGTGAATTGCAACGTTTATGATATTGAGTCTCATTTCGCTTGTAGACTTGAGCAGAGGATAAACAGCACAGCATAAAGCATGGCAACAGCAAATGAACAAACAAGCAGGAAGCAAAGAGGTATCTTACCAATCCAGTCAAACATGAAGACAAAACGCACACCGTCGATGAAAATACTAACGGCAACAAAACAACAGAACCCGACAGGAAACATCGAAGCATTTACTTATACACAAAGTTCTGCTGTCCTGGCTGCTGCTGCTGCTGTGGTGCCACCGCGCCCGATGCCTGAGGGGGTGGATAGTACGGCGCCCCGCCCCCATACGCCTGGGGTAATTGGCCCGGTATGACACCCGGAGGAGGCCTTGTCTCCGGGGTGATATCTGGACGGTCGCTATGTGTCCAGAATGATCAGTTGCTGTCGTAGGTTTGGAGGTCTTGGGGGCTTACCCTAGATCCTGGGTGAAGCGGCATGTGTAGCAGGTTACTTCCTGTAGTAGATCGTGAGTTCCAATACGTACCTCGTCATAGGTTGAAGAGAGAATATTGCTTACCTTGTACTTATGCATAGCGAGAGGAATGACAGGCTGAGAAGAAGTGATCGCGTTAGTATTCGAGTTTCCATGATTGATGCCTGGGGGTCGTCGTCGGAGGCCGAACGTACAACAAAGCAGACGGTGAACCAGGGCCTGGTTTGGTTAGTGTCACGATCAACGGTATCTGCGATTTTGGGACAGATGCTTACCATCTTGTCAGACAGTGTCCGTTCCAATGTTGGCCTGATGAGGTGGTTGTTTGTCAGTACTAGCTAGGTAAATTGGTTCCGGGGAGGGTACTGTGTATGCTTGCTACTGTATAGTGCCGCTGTTGCTATGCTATATTTAGATAGCAGTAAATAGCGGCTAGTATATCCCCCACAGCTTACTGATAGGTGTCCCAAAGGAAAGATAGGAAACGTGGAATATACTCACAGTTGTAGCAGTAGGCACGAACATTCTCGTAGCCTTCTAGCATGGACGTGAATTCTGGTGGTGCCCGTGGTGTTAGCTTGATGCCGAAACCGAAACCGGGCGCTCATTTCAGGGTCTATGGGGGATGCCGCTGTGGCGAGGGTGGAGTTGGTAGGTTACGTAGTGGTCAGGCACGTACCATGAGTCCCGAAGGTGATGCAGATGGCCATCTTGAGATTATGGAACAGTCGGGGATATGGTGAGAGAGAGGGAGCGATTGGGAATGCGATGAATAGAGAATTGAAATCGTGATGCCGTTCAGTTAATTATTCGAAGCTCGAAAGGAAGGGAGACGATCGTAGGGGAAGGCAGCCATGTTAAAAGAGCTGGGACTGAGAGGCGCGGATGTGTGGCGGCGGTGTGGCTTGGCAGCGGGTGGTTGCTGACTGCTGGGCCTTGGCGGGCCGGTTTCGGGGATTCGGGGGTGCTACTTATGGGGTTAAGAGGTGTGTCTGGGGAGGACTGCCCCTATACCTGGTACATGCCCCATCCACAGTGAAGAGCTACGCAGCAAGAAGAGTTGCGATGATCGGATATCATTTCTTTCGTAACTAACTTTCCCATAATCTCTCGGAGAATAAATAAATCGAGAGGAGTCCTGCGAAGTAGTAGCTGGTTTGTTTACAGAGATTCCCCCCACCATGTTACGTCCTTCCAACCAGTCGCAATGGCATAAGAATAACCACGCCAATACTTTCAATTTATATATGAACATATCTCGGCGTGACTCGCCTGCAAAGAACTCCGAAATAGGTACAGGAAACGCTTAACGATATCGACCATTGTGTGCCCTTCGTATGCTTATTGAGTCTTGAAAAGGAGGATGGCGCAGTGACCGAGGTAGAAGTAGATGAAATGTTTCGTCTCTGTGATCCCAATCAGTCCATATCCTCAAGGAGCTTTCAGCTGTACCTACCGTGTGTCACGAAGCTGCCAAAGTTTCTTCCCACCACGCAGTGCCATGTCGCACCCTTGCGCGAGTCGAACTGCTAAGGTGTAAGCGGAGTGCTGGAATTCGAGTAACGGAGCGGCGGCTGACCTCTCTCTTGATGTACTGGGCAATATCCTGCGACTGTCAGTAAGGTCTCTAAGTGACTTGCGATCGTAGAAACCTACCTTCTCAATGTGGTACTTGTCCATCGCCTCGATCGCTAAACAGCCCGCATTAGTTGGGATCAAGATCAGCCCCGCAGTCATACATACCAACTTCAACAGCCTCCTGCTGCATGTCCTCCGTCTGGTACCCCGTCAGTGGTTTTCCAAGCTCCTATAGCTCTCGTTCTCCTTACCATATCGACGGACTTGATCTGCGCTAAACAAGCCCGTTAGCTCTCGTCTCCATCACGCCGCGGGTTGACTCACGCTCAAGCTTGTCCTTCTTTTCGGAAGCCATCTTGTTTGTAGTTTATCCTTGATCACAAGTTTCAGAATGGAGAGAAAGACCCAGAGATCGAATGATTAGTCAAAATTCGTTTGCGCAGAAAGTACCAATGAAGCCCAACCAGGAGTATTGGGAATCAACAATTCCAGGTTGCGCGCCGCAATGATCCAAAGCCGATGGGGCTCGGGTCATGCCGCCCCTCACACCGCCTTCGGCACTATAAGGATGCCGAAAATAAAAAAGCACCCTGCCAAAAATTTTTTCTGTTTCCCGGATTTCACTCTTCCACATCCCGATTCCTGTGGCACGCACACTTTTCGAGAGAGTAGGCCACAGGGACCTGAAGCAAACCACTACTCAATCATGGAAAGCACCAGAGTCTTTGTCTCTGGCCTTCCGCCAACTTTCTCTGATGATCAATTGAGAAAGCATTTTGCCAGTCGCTTCCAGGTCACGGACGCTCATGTATTGCCCAAACGCAGGATCGGCTTCGTGGGCTTCAAGAGCCATGAGGTTGCCCAACAGGCCGTGTCTTATTTCAATAAGACCTACATGAAGATGTCCAAGATCTCTGTAGACATTGCTAAGCCGGTATGTGTTTCACCTGTTGATCTCGTTGCACTTATCCTTTTCCTTCCTTCTTCCTTTTTTTTTGTCTTACCCGCTGACGATTAAGGTGGTCTTGTGACTGACCAGTAATTTGTAGATTGATGCCGAACCTACCCCAAGAGCCCGCAAGTCAGGCAACGCCCAGGATCATGACGATGCGGGAAGTTCGCTCAAGCGTAAGCGCGATGGTGACAAGACCGAGGATCCCAAGCTGCAGGAGTACCTTTCCGTAATGCAGCACTCGTCTAAGACTAAGACGTGGGCCAACGACGACGCCATGCCTAAAGCCCCAGAGACAAACTCACCTGCAGAAAAGCCCGTTGAAGACGAAGAAGAGGAGCCGCAGGAGCTCACTTACGCCCAAAGGAAGAAGGCCAAGCTT
Source organism: Aspergillus brunneoviolaceus CBS 621.78 (assembly GCF_003184695.1). Classification (NCBI taxonomy): domain Eukaryota; kingdom Fungi; phylum Ascomycota; class Eurotiomycetes; order Eurotiales; family Aspergillaceae; genus Aspergillus; species Aspergillus brunneoviolaceus. The sequence continues at coordinate 319,341 of NW_020290764.1, read as the reverse complement.
GGAGACGTCCCGGCTAATCCTAGAGAAGTGCATAATGCGGGCCAACAAGCTGAAGCAGAACCAGAGCCCATGGTCGTCGATCATAGTGGCGAGGGTGATGCCGAGCCGTCGGCGGATCAGGATGATGCTGTCGCCCCCGAGGAAGAACAGGCGCCTGTCTCGGATGCGGACTGGCTTCGCTCCAAGACGAGTCGTCTCCTTGGCCTCCTCGACGAGGATGAGCAAGCAGAGTTTGACTCTCCCGCACAGGAGAAGCCTGCTGCTTCTCATGAGGCAGAGTCGAGGATGGAAGTTGACGCCGAACCTGCTCAGGATGTCGCCACCACCGAAGAACCTTCCGCTGGTAAAATAGCGAAGGAGCCGGAGGTCGACACCAACATCGAGAACATTCGCATCTCAGCGCGTCTCTTCGTCCGCAATCTGGCTTATGACACGTCGGATTCGGATCTTCATCCTATCTTTGCTCCTTTCGGCCAAATCGAAGAGGTTAGTTACTTGGTCTTGATCGCGTTACACGTTGCATTGTCACCCCTCCCCCCAAGCTCAATGATGAACGACCTGATAGGGACATCCGATGCAAAGCAGATGATGTTGCCAGGAAACGAGTATTTTAGTAGATGCCTCGCATATCTGAAAGAGCTATACCCTCTCATGTTTTTATCCCACTCATCGTTTGGTCGGTCGATGCTAACATGACTAGATCCACGTTGCTGTTGATACTCGGTCAAACACCAGCAAGGGTTTTGCCTACATCCAGTATGTCAATGCTGATGCTGCCGTAGAGGCCTACAAACAGCTGGATGGCAAGCACTTCCAAGGCCGTTTGATGCATATTTTACCGGCTGCTGCCAAGAAGACGTATAAGATTGACGAGGCCGAGCTGGCGAAGCTGCCACTGAAGAAGCAGATGCAAATCAAGAAGAAGATGGGGGCGGCATCTTCATCTTTTAGTTGGAACTCGCTGTACATGAACGTGAGTTATCTCGTTGCAATCTTGAATGCCCCAATGCTAACTCAACCAGGCCGACGCTGTCATGTCGTCAGTAGCTGAACGTCTTGGTGTGTCGAAAGCAGATTTGCTTGACCCCACTTCGTCTGATGCAGCAGTGAAGCAAGCGCACGCTGAGACGCACGTAATTCAGGAGACGAAAGCCTACTTCTCCGCCAACGGCGTCAATATTGAGGCCTTTAAGCAACGGGAACGTGGAAACACGGCTATCCTAGTAAAGAACTTCTCATATGGCGTCAAGACTGATGACATTAGGAAACTATTTGATCCGTATGGACAAATCACCAGGCTACTGATGCCGCCCAGCGGTACCATAGCAATCGTCGAGTTTTCGCGCCCCGACGAGGCCCAGAAAGCCTTCAAGAGTCTTGCGTACCGCAAACTAGGGGACTCGATCCTCTTCCTAGAGAAGGCTCCCAAGGATCTATTTGATCCCAACGTTGTGCCGCAGAAGCCAACCACCGAGATCAAGGCTGTCTCGCAAGGATTCTCAACGGCTGACACGTTTGCGGCAGATGAGGTTGTCGATGACAACCTGCCCACAACCACTCTATTTGTAAAGAACCTCAACTTCGCTACCACCAACCAGAGCTTTGTGGACCTTTTTCGACCACTGGATGGCTTTATCACCGCTAGGATCAAGACCAAGCCCGACCCCAAACGCCCTGGGCAGACTCTCAGCATGGGCTTTGGCTTTGTGGAGTTCCGCACCAAGGCTCAGGCCCAGGCTGCCCTAGGCGCGATGAACGGCTACAAGCTTGATCAGCATGAATTGGTGGTTAGGGTGTCTCACCGCGGAATGGATGCTGCGGAGGAGCGGAGACGGGAGGACACCGCGAAGAAGGTGGCCGCCAGACGGACGAAGATCATCATCAAGAACTTGCCGTTCCAGGCTACCAAGAAGGACATCCGGTCGCTATTTGGCGCCTATGGCCAGCTTCGCTCTGTGCGGGTGCCTCAGAAGTTTGACAGGACGGCCCGTGGTTTCGGTTTTGCTGACTTTGTAAGCGCTCGTGAAGCGGAGAATGCCATGGACGCCCTTAAGAACACGCATTTGCTGGGCAGGAAGCTGGTGCTGGAATTCGCGAATGAGGAGGCGATCGATGCTGAGGAAGAGATCAAGCAGATCGAAAAGAAAGTAGGAGAGCAGATGGACAGGGTGAAGCTACAAAAACTTAGTGGTCCTGGGCGCAAGAAGTTCACTGTAGGGGCCCAGGACGAGGAGTAAAGAGTCCCTTCTCTACCCTTGGTTCTTTTGACTTCCTTCCTCTCCTCCCTGTTGATAGGGGACAGACAATGGCAATGGTGCACTGATGGTGATGATATCCCTTGCGTCCGGGACGCTGAGTTTGGAGGGTGGAAGTAGGCTCTCACGTTCGCCTGCGGCTGTCAACACGTACATACGCGTTCTGCAGAGCGAGCGGATGCTCGTGCCTGTTCTCACGAGAGTTTCGTCCTGTCATCCCAGTAAGGTCCTTCTCCCGAGTCTCCGTGCTATTCAGGGCTCACTACTTCCCTTAATCCCTTATACCTACCTACCAATTCATACCTTCAATCAATGCGAAACCCTTGGTTATGGACGTGCAAATTAAGCTGGAGCTAGGGTTCTCACCAACATTCCGACCTGATCTTCGTAATTACCTCGTTACATTCCACACCTACGGTTGGAGACGATGTTGTTGGCTCACGCTCATTCCAAAGCCGGCTCTTTGCCACAACTCGTCCAGTTTGGATGCTGTGTACCTGCTTTTCAGGTAACGATGTCCATCTCACGCTGCGAAAACCTCCGAGTTGCACCTCACTGGAGCGTGCACCTTGAGGGACCCCCTTGCATCAGTCTCCGGCTCGTGCCCATCGTGGGCTTCCTTCCCTCCTGATTTGCTCCCCAGTGGTTTCCTGGGCTCAGCACTCAGTCTGGACGCGTGAAGCCTGGAAGGAGATTCCCTGTTGTCCCCCCGCCTTGGACAATCGAGGTTCGTTGCCCTAGAGGGGTGGTTCATCAACAAGCAGTGGGATCGAGCAATGTCACTGGGCCTCCCTCTCCAGGGGAGAGAATGGTTCCCTATAAACACCATGCTGCTCGCTCCCACATTCTCTCTCGTAGGGTTCTTACATTCTCTCCAAGCATTTACGTTCTTGATCGCTGGGTGGGTGACTGCTACGTTCTTTGCCAGGCAGTAGTAAGCATTTCGCGGTCCTCGTCCCCTATCTCTTTGGAATTTGTCGCCATTCTTTCCAAGAGCCTACACTCTGGTCCGCCCCATGGCTACTGACTGGCAAACGGAGTGTATTCTGCCTCAACATCAACCCACTCTGGACAGTATCGGAGCTCATACGGACAGAGCCTTGCAGAACACCTCGGGGAACGTTCAGACGTACTCGGACAGCCTCGCACACAGTGGGATCACGGGGCGGGACGAGCATCTGCATCATCTAGCCTACAAGTACCCTCAACCTCCTGTGCCAACACATCCAGTGCCCACTGTCTCTAGCCTTGGGCCTCCTCAGAGCCTACGATTCCAGGCAAAGAAGCTGCGGCGTCTGCAGTCTGTTGGGCCGAACCTCGTGGGACCGCGTCGACCAAGAAGCTACCTCAGGTCGCAGAAGTATCTCGAGTATCGAGCCCGACCTCGCCGAGACACTGGCAAAGATGGGGAACCGGTATGGTCGGACGAACTTGAAGACGCGTTTCAACAAGGTGAGCAGCTTCGAGGATGGTAGTGTACGAGCACTCAAGTAACCCGGTCAACAGCTCTCGAAGCGAATCCGCCGATGGGCCGACGGAAATGGTCGGAACGAGGAAAGTCCTATGGTCGAAATGAGCTTATTGCTGAATACATCTACAAGAAAACTGGTAAACGACGAACCAGAAAGCAAGTGTCCAGCCATCTGCAAGTCCTCGACTCATTCCTCAAAGGAGACCCGGACTGTAAGTTTCATCTGGCGTGAAGAAGGGCAAACACAACGGGACTAACGCAGAGCAGGGGAGCGACTCGTACGAGAAGAGGCGGCCGTCCGCTCGAACAGCCAACATCCGCCCAGTGGTCCAAAATGGAGGGCTTCCTTGGACCCTCCCTTGTCAAGTCATTATGGCAATCACTTCCACACCCCCCATTATGATCATTTGAGGTTGGGGCATGCTTATGCTGGCGATATCCCCTCGGCGCACATCTCCCTTAATTCCAGTCTCCACGACGCCAACATCAACACTGTACAGGGGCTTGGGTTTGATATGTGGGTCAGCGCTCCAGACCAGCCGAACCGAATCGACGACGCCATCCACATCTACAGCCGGCTCCAGGGAGACCAGCGCCATCCTGTTGCACCGCCGATACCCTTGAAAGACCTGCCAGGGTGGCAGGCATCCTTTCCTGATTTGAGTTTATTGATTGCAGATCCCAGTACCCCCCTTGATTGCGAGATTATTCTACTTGAAGCCAACCTGAAGTTGATGGATAACTTCCCTCCCACGGGGTCGAGATTGGGGATTCACCTGGAACTCGACTTTGCCCCGGCAACGGCCGGCGATGTGCCGATGGTTCACCAGATGAGCAACTGGACTTGTAAGACAACCATGTATGACAATGGCCGCAATGTCTATGAAGATAGTCACAGTGTTGCCCAACCGGGCTCGACCAAGGTCAAGCCACTATTTGAATCCCGATGGTGGGCCAACTGCTTCACGCAGCTCACGCAAGACCAGAAGAAGTTCGAGGAAAGAGGTCCACATCACGTTTCGCACGAAGTTGGGAGACAATACCTTCGCACCTTGACGGTAGTCCAGGAGATCCGGGCAGTCGCGCCTTATAATGTGCGACGGATGTCCACCAATTCGTACTCGGGCCATGGGGTGAACGAACCGAAGCGGGTTGCGATTCTGCTCTGGAAGTTTCGGCAGACGAGACCCAACGAGGTCGGCACCACCACTTGGCGTCGGATCATTCCTCCCCCAGAGCGGACTTCGCATGCGAGTCCCAAAGCCCCGACTGGACTGGACCTTCCTCCCATCCCACTGGACTCCCTCCTGATGAACCGCCCCGGCCCCAGTGCGTACCACCCGCCTCAGTCCCATGAACTACTGCACACCACCACTACCTCGCAACCGCACTGGCCTCTGTATCAACAGCCCCAGGACAGTGTTGCCAACATGTTCAATTCCAATGGACCCTTCGACTTCCTCGGACACATCAAGGCCGAAGATCGGTTAGGTGACAAGACATCGGTGACGTCGGTGCTGGACTCCTTTTCCCATCTCCAACCGCACGAAACCAGCCAGCCCACGAGCCTCGGCGGTTCCACTGGCGGGCCCGTCATGATGAGTGTGCCGGATCTCTCCCTGCCGCATTCCGGCCTGCCTGCATACGGGATCGGCCACGACGGGCACTACGTGCCACCGCAGTCCCATGGCGTGACTGTCCACGACAACAACACTGTCCTCAACAGCATCTTCGGGACCAGCGCGCAGTCTCTCGACGACATTGGCCACAGCCACGCCGCCTGGGCGACACCCACGACCACCGGAATCCAGGGCGATCTCACCGGCGATAACTATACCCATCTTCACCACCACCACCACTTCCAGCCGTCCGACCATCAGAGCTCGGTACCGCGGGAGTCGCACGCCTCCACCAGTTTCGAGGGGTTCCTACCGCCGGATGATGTGATGGACAAGCTGGTCGGAAGCATGCCCGGTGACCCGGGGCTCAACGGGGGTGGTCATGATCACCCGCATCCCACATATGCAGACAGCAACTCAGTGGAGGCGAATTAAGATGTCTTTCAAAGAGGGGTGGGTGGACTTTTCAAAAGCACAATCTGTAATATTATTCTTCTTCACGGGGCGGGTTCTTGGATGGGATGGTGTTATTCTTTTTTTCAATTTTTGGGCTTGTGGTTCTGGATAACCTTTTATTGATACCTAATTGATTCGATTCTTGACAATGCAATCTGTGCAGAATATTATCTATAATAATAGTAGGGGGTATCATGTAGAGTATACTGGATGGATGTATGCAGCAGGCCACAGTGGGTCCATTCCAATTTAGCCGGACCCGCCGGCTGCATTTAGCCGTGGGGCGCAACAACAGCCGCCAGAAGCATATCATTTTAGCCTCTAATGCATCATCATCCGATGCCGTGCCTGGTTAATTGCTTTCATCCCCTCAATTAGACTTTGGCACCCTCTGAAGGGCTGGGCTGGGGGCGGGGGGCAATGGAGGGGCAATTGTCCGGTCTTTTAACCATCTCCGTGTCCTTTTCTCTTGTCTTCTCCCTCTGTTCCTTCTTTTTCTCACAATCTCTCCCCCTTTCATACCCCGAAAGACAACCACTGATCCCAACACAATGGCTTCCCCTACCGTCAAGCTCAACAGCGGCCACGAGATGCCCCTCGTGGGCTTCGGTCTGTGGAAGGTGAACAACGACACCTGCGCGGACCAAGTCTACCACGCGATCAAGGAGGGATACCGACTGTTTGACGGGGCCTGCGGTATGTCCTCCCTACTGGAAGGTGTCTTCCAGCACTCTCCGATCCACAAGCATACTAACCCTCCGGGGGCCGAAAACAGACTACGGCAACGAGACCGAAGCGGGCCAAGGCGTGGCGCGGGCCATCGCCGACGGGCTGGTCAAGCGCGAGGAGCTGTTCATCGTGTCGAAGCTGTGGAACAGCTTCCACGACGCGGAGCGCGTGGAGCCCATCGCGCGCAAGCAGCTGCAGGACTGGGGGCTGGAGTACTTCGACCTGTACATCGTGCACTTCCCGATCGCGCTCAAGTACGTCGACCCGGCCGTGCGGTACCCGCCGGGCTGGGAGTCCGAGAACGGCGCGCTGGAGTTCAGCAACACTCCCATCCACGAGACGTGGAAGGCGATGGAGACGCTCGTCGACGCCGGCCTGGCCCGCAGCATCGGCATCAGCAACTTTAGCGCCCAGCTGGTCATGGATCTGCTGCGCTACGCCCGCGTCCGCCCCGCCACCCTGCAGATCGAGCACCACCCCTACCTGACCCAGTCCCGGCTGGTCGAGTACGCCCAGAAGGAAGGGCTGGTCGTCACCGCGTACAGCTCGTTCGGGCCCCTGAGCTTTTTGGAACTGGATGTCAAGAACGCACTGAACACGCCGCCGCTGTTCGAGCATGAGCTCATCAAGGAGATCGCCGACAAGCATGGGCGCACGCCGGCCCAGGTGCTGCTGCGGTGGGCGACGCAGCGCGGCATTGCCGTCATCCCGAAGAGTAACAACCCCAAGCGGTTGCAGCAGAACTTGGAGGTCACGGGCTGGGATCTGGAGAGTGCGGAGCTGGAGAAGATTAGTGAGCTGGATCGCGGGTTGCGGTTCAATGATCCTTTGGGAGTGAGTCTCCCCCCTTTTGTGACTTGAGGTTGAGTGATGCTGACCAACTTTTCCAGTACGGGCTCTATGTTCCCATCTTCTAGTTATTTGTTATGATATATGAATGATACTATTTCGACTTTAACTTGTCTTGGCCCGTGTGAAGTGTAATGTAGTAGTATGCCTTTTAAGATACTCGTCCAATATTCGACCTACGCAAGACATCGCAAGAGAGGTGCCTCCAAGTGTAGGGCGGGAATCTGCCGAATTAATTGCATAGACACCAAGCCTTATAGCCAATACGTAGATGAGTGGTATATGTAACAAGAAATACAATGCAATTCATTGCCCTACCCAAAAGACAACTAAGGCTCCAGCATCTCGTACCTACTGTACAGTAGTACACCCACAGTACCGCGATAAGATAAGACCAGCGATAAGCACGCCAAGCAGCGCAGGGCAGAGGGTCTCATCTCCGCGCAAATCTAACGTGCCTTCCCTCCTCAACACCAACCAACCCAATCCATCCACTCCCAAATCCCGATGCAATAACCCACCCCCTACTTCCAAAGGCAAAGAAAATGTCCCTCTTCACCAAAACAATCCACATCACCGCGCACCCGCCGCCGCGCACCCTCTCCGACAGCAAACTCATCCTCTCCGCGCTGCAGAAATTCGGCGAAGTCGTCACCTTCCGCAATTTGAGGGTATGTCGGGCTCCAGCCCAGCCCAGCCCAGCCCCTTCACCTTCTGCCCATAGCATCAAACGAGATGCCTTTCAGGAAACAAGAAACTAACAAACAAAAAAAAGTACGACATAACAAACCCCCCAACCACCACCACCACCACCACCCGCCCGCAATCCCACAGCATAATCGCCATCTACGAATCTGCCGCCGCCGCGACGGCCGCCTGCGCTGCCTCCCCGTTAGCGATCCCTCTTACCCCGGACGCCCACGCCCAGCACCATCAGCACCACAGCCTACAAGCACAGTCACAGTCCCAGTCACAGTCCCAGTCCCAAGCACAACCACAATCCCAACCACAATCCCAACCACAGAAACAAAAACAATACTACACCCCGCTCCCCCTCCCGCCGCAGCAACAACCTGCACACGCACCCCCAGACGCAGCAACACACTACTACCCCTCAGCACAAAACCCCCACGCCACACCATCCGGGCCACCCGACGAAGACCCCACAACCACAACCATACGATGCACCCTGACCGCCTCGCGCACCAACCACGCCGCGGCCATACGACGGAACCCCTGGTCCGCGGGGTTCGAGATCGAGAGGACGAGTCACCCGCGGATGTATGAGGATCTGGTGCGGGCGGGGATTCCTCTCAAAGAGTTGGCGGATGGGCCGGCGGGGCGGAGGAAGGCGGTGGCGCAGCCGCATGGGCGGCGGCAGAGGGTGGAGGCTGAAACGGTGCGGTGGGGGGCGGCGAGTTTGATGGGGTTGTTTGGGGAGGGGCATGGTAGTAGTAGTAGTAGTAGTAGTAGTCATGGTGGTGGTGTAGGGAGGGGGAATGGGGGGACGGGGGAGGAGGAGTAGCAGATAGGTCGGTCGGGCAGATGGGGTTTCGGGGTGAAACAGCCTTTCGTATATGATTCTTGTATACTACATCTTTGAAACTGAAACAAGAGACGGTGGGGTGTGTGGTATATGCATATCGTATATCATAGCCTAATTCTCGGGGTTCAGGGTGAGAGTGAGCCGTGTTTTGGATCAAGAAGACTATTATCTATTCCAGTTGTTCCCAGTTTGCGAGCAGATATCTCGACCTGTTCGTATATTCATACTCAACCCCCCCCCCTCCCCAACATTCCTGGACCCCTCATGCAACGCGCATATACGCTACATGGGTTAGCGCTTCGTTAGCGCTTGCTCACAGCAAAAGGAAACCGAACTTACTTGCGTCTACCTGCATGATGTGCGGGATCGCCAACCGCACCTTGTTGCGATACAGGGCCGGCGCCCGCATCTGCAGCGGGTTCCCCTCGAAGTACACCGTCTTCAGCTGCTCCTTGTCGCGCAGCTCGCGCTCCACCTCGTCGAAGCTGGCCAGCTGGTTGTTCGACGCCCACAGCTCCTCCAGGTTCGTCAGGTGCGCCAGGTGCTCCAGCTTGGAGACCTGGTTGTTGGAGAAGTCCAGCACCCGCAGCGCCCGGTTGTCCTCGAGCCCGCCGAGCTCCGTGATCGCATTGTGCGAGAGGTAGAGCTCCTCGAGGTTCTGGAGCGCGGACAGCCCGCTGATGCGGGTGAGGCGGTTCGACTGGATGGAGAGGATCCGGAGGTTTTGCAGGGCGTCGAGGTTCTGTTGTTGCAGACATGCCGTCGGATTAGCGTTTCTCGCAATGAGACCCAGAAAAAAAAAACCACAGTGTCCCCCCTCTGCTGGCTTACCTTCAACTCCGTAATCTTATTCTTTCCCAACCACAGTTCCTCCAATGCTTGTAGCGTCTCCAGATTCTCAATCTCCTGTACACCTCGTTAGCCCTACCATCACTCCCCTTCCGTCCCCAGCATCCCCAAAGACAAGAGACCAAAAAAAACCCACCCGGATCCGATTCGCCCCCAGCTCCAAATTCCGCAGGACCGTCAACCCCTCCAGCGCCTCGATCTTGGAGATCTTGTTCTGCACGAAGTACAGATCCGTCAGCTTGACCAGGTGCGCGACGTTCTTGATGTGCTTGATCTTGTTGAAGCTCAGGTCCAGACTCGTCAGGTTCTCGAACTCGTCCAGCCCTTTGATGTGGGAGATCAGGTTGTCGTAGAGGTCGAGTTCGGTCAGCGACTTGGCGACGGGGGTCGGGAAGTCGATGCGCGAGATCTGGTTCTGCCGGAGGCATATTCTCTGTTGTTGATGTTGTGGTCCGGGTTAGCGCTATGCCCCTTCCTCCAGGAATCTCTTTGACCACCGCGCGAGAGACTTCGAGAAAAAGAAGAGGAGCATACCTTGACCTTCTCAAACCGCTCCAGCTTCAACGCCGGCAGCGAACTTATCCGACAGTGTACCAAATCGATCTCCTACTCCCATCACACGACAGTTTTGCAACCAGTTAGCATCGCCACAAGAAAAAAAAAAGAGAAAGACCCGCGCAGGGCTGCAGCGCAGCACCAACCACCAACCACCAACGCGTCCTCGCATCGCATCACCCGCGACAGAAAAAGAACCAGACCGCCTTACCTCGGTATCCAAATCCTCATCTTCCAATAAATCTGCCCAACCAATATTCACGGATCAGCTCGACTGAAAACCCCAAAGCGCGAGTCCGAAAGGGTCGACTAGAGTGGGTGGGTGTGCGCGGAAAAGGTGAGATAGGCGAGAGAGCGCACCTTCATCAGCCTGGATCTCCTCCACGGGCGGCGCATCCGAGTCGGAGTAATCGGGGTCTTCGAGAGCTTCGGGGTTGGTGATGATGGCTTCTTTGGGGGGCTGCTGCTGCTCGTCGCCGGCGGCGGCGGCGGCGGCGCCGACGCGGAGTTTCCCGTCCCAGCCGTGGCGGTCTTTCATTATTGTGTTTGGAGAGGTATGGATGTGTGTTGTGTGTCTGGGGAAGGTGAGCGCGTGAATGATCCTTTTTTCTTCTTCTAGAAAAGTGGTGTGAGTCTGCGCTGGAACTCCGGAGGGCAGATGTGGGGGGAAAGGTTCAATGTTGACCGACGGAGGAATGACGATGCCGAGCGGGGTTTTCTTTTGGAGGGAGTTGAGGAAGGGAACTAGATTATGGTTGGAGTTGGGGTGGAATACCTCTCTTTTTGGTTTCTTCTCTTGCTTTAGCGCCCCTTAAAAACCGAAATCCTTACTCGCAAAACAAAAAAATGAGTCGAATGAAGTTCAGAAGGCAAAAAGTGCCGGATGATAAGTAAAAAAAAACAGTTGACGCGGTCAGGCTGATTAAGTTAACTCCGTCGGATCCCGCGTACTATGTGAAGTTGACCTATTGTACCTCTTTCAACGACCTTACCCAACACTACACACCGGACCAGCCACCAACTAGTTAATTACTCTGGATTCCGCTTGTTGCATGACTCGTGGCCTTTATTGGTCTCTCAAATTTTCAAACACAGGACGCGATGGAGTGACGACGCTTCTATGTACAGGATGTAGGCCAATGGTACATACACTGCAAAATCACCGATGCTGTCAATCCTGGGTCGATGAGATACTGTGCGTTTGCCAGAGCATGGACATGTGGGGAGAAGACAGGTATCAAGATGTCATCCACTATCGAGGTCTCCAAAAGCGAGGCAGATCGTAGTAGACAAATAACAAAACGCATGGCGGGGTTTTGGAATCACATCTTCGGATACAAGGGCAAAAGAAAAAATAACCAGAGCGGTAAGTCGAGCCTCGGAGGGCTGCTCGTGTGCAGATGACAAGACAGGCGCAAGGAAATAAGGAAGACATATGAGAGAGTGTAAGAATAGGTAAATCGGGGAGCGTATACACGAGATCAGCAGAATTTTGGCTGATGACCAAGACGGACGCCTGCAGAATGCAACGACACACACACACACAGTTTTAAGTAGTAAGGAAAAAATAGCAAGGGGGTAATCAGGTATCTACTCACTTGGAGTGTAAAAAACAAGAGATGAAAAGGAAAGCAAAGTAAAGAAGAGCAAAGAGATCGGTGCGCGGGGGTGGGAGCGCACTGCAAAACAAAACAGGAAACATGGGGAGTCAAGGAAACATATATCTCCACTCTGGAACACCGTGAGTCCCGGCTTGCCTGGAGAAGCTTGCTTCCAACCACGACAATAAAGATGTGTTGTGGCCAGTCAAAGCCACTGGGTCAGGGTCAAACGTGTTGAGGACAAACGTGGTGGCGTCCAAGAAAGCAAAATGTCCATGCTGTGATGCAGATGCTAGACGAGCTAGATATACAGGCATTACAATGCAATGTCAAGAACAAGACTGACGTCTTTCACTTGTGCCCCGGCAAGGTCTTCGAGGACGGGAATTAGATCTAGGAGCTCGTTATCGTGGGCGTCAGAGAACCAGCTGCTGATGGGTATCGCATGTTGAGGGTGGAATATATAGGATGTCGGGGAGTTGTCGATAATGATGGTGTCTCGTAGGTCGCGACCAACTTGTGACAGGTCCTACCACAAGGTCAGTGTGAAATCGGAGCTCGTATTAGGAAGAATGCAAACCTTCACATAGTTGCCTTGGTGGTTGTAGCAGCTGTCCCTGAACAGGCGGTGGTGCACAACGTTGTGGATGTCCAACTGATCCAGCAGGGGATCGCCATACTGCAATTCAATTAGTGACTATGCTGACAGAAGAGGCGAGAACAACCCACTTTGGAGACGGAGGCGGTAAAAACGACGACCTCATACAACTCCCCGACCCTTTTCATGAATTGGTCGACGCCAGGTCGTTTGATGACGTATATGTTGTGGTACTGGCCCTCGATTTCAACGGGTATGGTGAAGTCTGCCCGTTCGAGAACCTGAAATTGCCATTCAGTATTTTGACTGGCTTGGGAACAAGAGGGAAAAAAGTACCTTGAAGCTACTGTGAACTAGCGTTTCATCCAGATCTAGAACCAAACACTTTCTGTCACGCAGGTGAGGTAAAGGCGGAGGCAAAAGGAATTGACCATGCTCATCAGGATCCACCGTCTCGATGTGTTTCTCGCTCGGAGGCATCGGCGGGGGCGGTAACTCGGGGGCTAGCGTTGAGGCCTCTTCATCGTGGGAGGCGTACTTGAGGTCGTTTGTTGTGTCGTTCTCCGCGGGGAATTGGTGTAGCTCATCGTCCGCCGGAGGAAGTTCCTGGGTCTGGGCCTGCTCCGTCTGCAATCGTGACTTCTCCTTGTCCTGTGGCACGGCATCGTCCTCGGTCTTCTCGACCCCATTCGGGAATACGGCGCCCCCTTCAACGGTCGCAACGACGATGTTCGGACCCTGAGTTTCGGAATCGTCCTTGGTCGGAGTGTGCCCCTGATCCTCTGCAGCTTGACCGGACGGCGCTGCCAAGCCATCGAGCTTCAAGCCCTGATCTAAAGGTTTACCAGTGCGTTCCTCACTTTTTTGCGATCCGGACTGATCCGCAGTGACAGTCATGTTGGATTTCTCGTCGCGATAGTAGCATGGTTCCTTAGATTCCGCCGTGCTCGAGTCTCCAGCATTAGCCTCTGTCTTCTCGGGAGTTGGCTGCGTGTTGGGAACTGATAGCCGTCGGGATGTTCTCTTTGCGGGAATAGCTGTGTCCTCCGGGTCGACGTTGGATGAAGAACAACAACTGAGAAACGCGAATAGCCTGTAGGTGACCTTGCTTTTCCTTTCCGGTTTGGGAGTGTCACGCGGATCGCCGGTCGCTGTTTTATCCTCCTCTATACTTCCCCCTTCCTGATTTTGTCGACGTGATCGCCTACTGCTGCCTCTGCTCCGGTCGCGTCGCCCTTTCAGGATGCTTCTTTTCGATCCGCGGAGAGTGTTCTCGGAGTCATCGTTGACAGTATCCTGGCTCTTGTCCAGAGTCGACTGCCGGTCGGCCTTCAGGGATGCACGCGACGAGATCGGGAGTAGTAGATGATGCTTTTTCGGAGGATCAGTGGAGGTAGCCGCAGCAACGCCCGGAGTCGCGACAGACGGTTGAGCCGGGTCGATAGCTTCTGGACCGGTGGACGGGGCTGATGCACTTGGATTGGCGGATTGTTCCTGAGGCGCTGCCTCAGGATCTAAAGAAGTGAAGTCTTAGCGATGACATTCATCGAAAGCGCCCGGTCGCGTTAACGGGTAAGGGGCGGAAAGCTTACTTGGCTCAGGGTGACCTGCTGCGACGGACATGGACGCTTGTTCTCTGGCCGCGGTGGAGTTGGATGGTAAAGAATCTCGCTCCGAGCTCCCTCCGAGCATTGAGGGTAGCAGAGCGAGGTTCACGGGGATGAAAGGCGATTAAGAAAAAAAAATTAAAAGGAGGTGGGTGTGGCAAGAGGACGAAACGTCGGAACAAGGACCACCAGGGTATCCGCCGAGGAGAGAGAGAGGGGAGGGGGGGGGGGAAAGGGACCGGACCGGGGCTCGTTGAAGGTGAAGGTGCAGCAGCAGGCACGCCTCCTGGATCTGGCGGAGGAGGGATGGAGGAGAAGAAGAGATGGAATGGAGGATGGAAGTAAAGCAAGTCAATACCAGCAATAGCAGGCAGTCCTCAGGTAGGTCAAGGTTGCTTGGACTAGCTCTGGGTCGCGGACCACCGCCTCGAATGAGGCTAGTGCACAGCACTAAGACTTGTCGCACTTGGGGGAATTTGGGGGGGGGGGGGGGGGGGGGGGGGGGT